>NC_056465.1:30742004-31042004 GCF_008729295.1 Plectropomus leopardus
GGAAGCAGGATGGGCTGGAGCCTGTCCCAGCAGACTGGATCATGTCACCAGACTGTTATTGGACTGTCCAAAACGTTCTCATCTCAACTCGTCACACTGTGCTGCTCTGTCAGTGACCTTCTGCATGTACTTATGATGTTTTAGGTATCCTTCTGCGTCAGCTGTGGACGCCCTGGGATGCCGTGTCAGTGATGTCAACGAGTGCACATGGTGGGATGACATCATGGTCATTATGCGGACTGTAGCGATGGTTAGTATAGGCAACAAAGTCAGAGACGGTTAGGTTTAGGCAAAAGAGGCACATGGTAAGGTATAGAAAAAAACACACACATCCACACAGGAAGCAAACTCCAGACTCCTGCACAAAAGTCTGTTGTTTAGGGAACCCATCCATCTTCCCACCCGCCCGTCCTATAAGTGCTCTCACGCTCCGTATATTGCAGCTGCCGCCCATGCGCATTGCACGTGGATGTGCCCAGTGCCATCCAGCCGCCCGCCAGCTTATATAACAATGCCACCGGTTCTGTCCGAGCGTGTCCTCATCTGCTGCCTTCCAGCCTGCTGATACGATCCACAGAAACATCACCAAATGGAACATGCAAGATTTTGAACTAAAACAGAAGTGTAACTTCCTGTTGTGGCTTAAAAAGGGAGAAATTTAAAGAAACTTAAGGTTTTGATAGGTTGGTTGTGCTCTCTGAAACGCCTTTCCCTAAGCTGACTCATTTGTGTTCAATGATGTTGTTGAATTGATCTTAAGAAGTGGCAAAAAAATGGTCTCACCCACACACTCACTCAGTGATAGATGGGCTCGGCAGAGCAGCAGAGGAGGACATATGGTTAAGAGTTGGCTAGGGATTATTAATGATAATTTCCTGCTGCCCTATAGTTACTGCAATCAGCTGCATTCATCAGGACGCTCACCGAGAGTGAAGGAGAGAGAGAGGGGAACCGTCTCTGTCCTTCTCCTCTCAGTCCCTTTATCTTTTCATCTCAAACTGGATCTCTCTGTCTGATTTGTATGTCAGTCAGTGTCAGATGCTCCCTGCGAGTCCTCTCAGCTTTCTGGCTCAGTATTAATATGCGTTTTGTTATCTGTTTGGATATTTCTCAGCATTCAAAACACTTTGACAATCCCTCTGCTTTTGGCTTCATTCACCTGGCAGGCCTCCAATACTTTGACTGTAGAGTGTGTGTGTGTGTGTGTGTGTGTGTGTGTGTGTGTGTGTGTGTGTGTGTGTGTGTGTGTGTGTGTGTGTGTGTGTGTGTGCACAACTGTGCCTTTGCCAGTCCCTGTGTTAAGGGAGGTATCACAGCTGACAGTTTCTTTTTCCTTCTTTTCATTTGTATCCCATCATTCATTGTGTGTGTGCGCGTGTGTGTGTGTGTGTGTGTGTGCGTGTGTGTGTGTGTGTGTGTGTGTGTGTGTGTGTGTGTGTGTGTGTGTGTGTGTGTTAAAGGAGGCGGTAAAGACTCCTTCAGCAGTTTGATCCACAGATCCACTATCCTGCCTACCTTCTGACCAGCTGGGGTGTGTTTTCTGTGTGTGCGTGTGTATGCGTGTGTGTTGGACGCCAGGCAAAGGAAAATCAATGGTATTAATTTGCGGAGGCAGTGGTGTGAGCTGAGGCAATCTGCTGCACACTGGGAGCCACGCTTTGCTCTGATTTACCACACGCACACACACACACACACACACACACACGAACCACCTCCTCTCCAATTCCACCTCCCCAAATCGCACCTTCCCTCCTTTCTGCTCCTGCTTGGTTTGCATTCAGAGACAATATCAGTTTACAGTTTATGAGGCACACTGGAATGTCATGCCTGGCTCGCTCCCTGCATCTCTCTCTCCCTCTCTCACCCCCCCCCACACACACACACACACTTTCTCCCTCACTAGCTCGCTCACTCTCCTGGTCCAGGTAATTAAAAGGCAGGCTGCTCCATGGTGGTAGGAGGGAGGAGAGGACTGCAGGGAAGGGCAGGGTAGAGTCACCACCACACACCGGCCATGCACTACCTCTGCCAACACACACACACACACACTACACAACCACTGTACAATACAACATGAACCACATTGTCACAGAGGCAGAAGGTTATGTGGCTTTGCAGCAGCAGTGGTGCTGACAGATTAGTCTGCAGTAACCGGCCTGCAATTAGGAAAACCCTCATTTTCTTTCAAAATTACGGTCAATAAATTATATCTCCTAACAGTTTTATTTCAGGGTTTTTATGTCACAATTAATAAACTTGAGTAGATGCACCAGTGCGCCACGCTTAATGAGAGAATGACTCAAACTTGACTCAAAGCACTTCCTGTGACAAGTGACACACTCCACGTACCCCTCACATGCTCCTCTTGAGTACAGCTAATCTACACTATAAAATCTATAAAAACTATAAAAACAAACTGATCTTTCTTAAAATAATCTTGGAAGTCGATTGCCTTGAAAAGGAAAGTAAATATATTGTCTTAAGTCTACTCGAAATTTATCTGTATTTTCTTAATACCGTGAAGTTGTTGTAACATAAAAATGACAAGTGAGATTACATGGTTCTTTCTAAGTGTTAGCGACTTCAGTAAACAAAGTTGGTCTGACTTAATATGATCATCCCAGAGAGGATTTAGCCAATGAAGACGTTAGGAGATCTGTGATTTCTGTTTTCTTAACATGAAAATGCAAATATGATTCAATAGCTTGCAAAATACAGATATATAGCACATTATACTTGGTTTGCTGAGAAAGATTTAGTTGAACTCATCATTTTTAGGTTGCAACAACTTCACAAAATTAATATAACCAAATTTTAAGTTATTCATAAAAAGTTAACTACACTAATGGTATATTTTCTTACATTTTTCAAGGCAATCAGTTTCCTGGATTGTTTTAAGATTGTTTTTTATCAACTTGTCAGATTTTAGTGTATACTTTTACATCTCTGCATTCAGTTCGCTTTTTTTGTGTGTGTGTTTAATGTTGTCATAGGCAAAGGGAGTGCAGGTACAGCAATTTGTCATGTGCAGGGGAATTAGTTGGCACTAAACCTTGTAACTTGTAGCCCTTTACAGGCTGCAACATATTGGGAATACTGGCAGATGGGCCGGCCCACCTTGTATCACCAGCAATGTTGGAAAAAAAGGAACCTGCCGGCTGCTGCCCACTTGATGTTGGAACAGCCCATCTGATTAGAGGGTATTCGGTTCCAAATTTGTCAGTAGCCTACATGCAGTATACTGTAAGGCAGGTGCAGCGGTACCAGCCATTATCACCTCCCCCCACCTCTTCAAGTGGATCGGTCCATCATGTAATGTCACAGGTCGAGTAGGAGAGGTCAAGCGGGAAATAAATAAAATTGAGACAGAGAGAGCAGAGTAAGTGGAATGATAATACAAATTAGATGGACAAAGAGCTGAAATACAAAGAGTTTGAGCAGAAAAGGTCAGACACAAAAAGAAAATAGATGTTTGAGCAGCAGGCTGATGCCAGCTGAGTAACGTTACAGGCCAAAGACAGAAGATGAGGCTGCTGCCTGCTGCTGAGGATGAGTAACATGACAACTTCTCAACAGGTTATACCGCTTGCGGGTACCACCAAACAAAGATTGCCGGCCTTCTGTAAACCCAGATGAGTCAGATTCATTTCTTATGACGTAGTCTCACTCAAACTGTTGTTAGACAGTTGTCTGACAGCTTAGTTTTACTTATTGATGGTGTGTTGTTGCAGTTGTGATCCTGCTTAGTATGAGAAGAACTGCAAGTTCAGACATTTGGTGCATGTGCTTGGCTAAGGAGCCAATAGTGCGAAGCTACCATCTGTGGGATTATAAAGGAATGCATCTAAATCAGAATCCCAATCCTAATGCTCTGAGGTGTGCCCGATGGAATCATGAGCATTGTCTAGAATGTCAGCGACCGTCTCTGGAGGCCGTGCCGTGGCCTTAACTTGGCATTGACGAACCCGGTGGAATTTAGCCGCAAGTCTCAGCCCTGCCTTTCTCCGCTGAGTCAGTGTGCAGGCCCTCAGTGATGTGGACACCAAGGCACTTGAAGGTCCACCCTGTGCAGAGGGTGCAGTTCCTTTGCTGCTGCTTCCCAAAGTCCACAATCATCTCCTTAGTTTTGCAGAAATTCAATAATAGATTGACAACCATGTGATTGTGATGTACTGTCCAACAAGATTTAAACTTGGTTACAAAATTTACTTTAACAGAGGCAAGGGTACCAAGATAAAATGTACATAAACTGCAGATGCTAGCGTTACTAACAACTGCATTGTTCTAAGTTGTAAATTATAAAGCATTCTATCAAAAATGATTGTCTACAGTAGTCAGGAGGAATTACAGTATAACACTGAGCTCCGTCTCCCTCTGAGCTAAATAAATACAGACAGCCACCTGCCATGAACTCCAAACTGAGTCAATTATGATGTTTTATGAGTTATTAAAACCAACATCATACACATATTTTTCACTATGACAACTAAACCTGCGTTTGATGAACTCAGAGGGCCATTTTTCACTTTTTTTATGATGTTTGATGATCCTTAGTGATGGTTCCAATGAATATGTCTATCATTCAGTATAGAAGTACACATTAGGACAGCACCATGCCTACATTACTCACAGCTATTTATTATGGCAATTAGAAGGCATTTTCAGCTTAGTGGTGGATGTTTGGTACATTTACAACCAAAATGAGCTGCCAATCTCCATTAAAGCATCAGTACTTATCCTGGTATTTCATTCACGTACACTGGCTGTGATAAAACCCCCTTTGTCACAGTTATGAGATTAAACTCACACACATACATACAGTTATGAGATTTAAATACGCTCACAAAACAGGCACGCAGCTCTCTCTCTTCCTCTCTCCATGTGTCCAGCATCACACCAGACATGACTAATCCACTGTAGAGTGTCTTAATCCAATCAGACCTGTTGTCTGCTGAACCGAGACATGGAGGGCCACTGCTCTGATATTATTAAACATGTACGCACAGCACAAACACATTTTCACTCAAAACATTGTATTGTATTGGTATATACTATATATAAAACCTAAAATAATGCTGCAAATTGGATCTTATTTTGTAGCACTTATTTAGGCCATTGCTCCTATCCGTTATGTTTATAAATCTCTGTTTTGCAGGCATGTGCAGAATGTGGCTTGGCATTTGGAGTCCTGTCTCCCATTGAAAATAGATCAAGTTAGACCACGCTGAGTTAACTATTGAGTTATAACTTAAGCAAGACTGTCAAAGTGTTTAACTTTTAAAAGTTCAACATCTAGTGTCCTCAGTTCTGGATGATCACTGAGTGTTACTAAAAGGAAAGGTGATGTCACACAGTGGTCAACATGCTCCTGTCCCAACGTTTTCTAAACGTATTACAGGCATCAAATTCATAATTGTATATTTACCAAGAAAGGAATTAAGTTTATCAGTTTGAACATTAAATATTTTTATTTTGTACTATATTTAATTAAATATAGAAGAACAGATTTGCAAATCATTGCAATGTGTTAAATTTACGTTTTAAAAACATCCTAACATTTTCTTGGAATTGTGTTTGTAGTCTGAGTAGCATTGACCGATCATGTGTGAGCAGCAGGTTAACAGAGAGTAAAAGAGGTGCAATGCATTTGTCATAGTGCAGTTTCAGAACCTGACGCCTGTTGTCTGACAACAATTTAACTTTTTATTAGCTTATGAAATTATTTATATGATTTAATATGCAAATATCTGTTCATGAAGTTTGACTGAAATGACAGGAGTACAGAGTAGGAGGTCCTGGCCCAGATACACTGGAACCCTCAAAATATTGGCCGTTGCCCCCGGAGGCTTAGTGTCATCAAACAGATAGCCTATAGTTTCTGAGATTTTTTAAATTTATTTTGTTTACTTTGGCTCAACAAGTTTATTTACTGATTCCTGTTGCTAAAACCCTGCTAAAAATAACTCCAGTGCTTCAAAGAAAGCCATGAATATTAGAAAATTAAAAAAGAAACAGTATAGTCGGATAACGGCAATCACTTTATTTTATTGTCAGAACCAACAGTAAGTGCACCTTAAATGTGATTATGTTTTATAATCCATGTCGGTTGCACTGTCATTTCCATAATAAATAACAGGTTATGAAACCGAACCTTGCTCTTGAAGCACTGCATTTCGTGCATATCAGCGAACCCTATCAACCCTTTTCCTGGTTGTTTGTATCCTGCTGCTCATCATGACTGACATGCATGGTTGCATGCAGTTTTTTAATTGACTTCGGCTTCTGTTTTAAATAACATAAACAATGCAAAGCTGCCAGGTGGCGGTTATGAGGCGGCAAGTTATTACTCCCACGCTCAGATCTCTCACGTGGTGTTAAGATGCTTTCATTTTTATCTCTCAAGTTCTTTTTTTTATTTATTGGGATTCATAGCTCAACACCCGTCTTTGCTTCTCTCTTCTGTCACTCTCTGTCATGAGGCCAGTCTTCGTCTTTTCTCCCAGCCATCAAAAATACACACAGGCACGGATCTCACCCTGCTGTCACGCAGAATAGAAATACTGCAGGGGAAAAGAAAACTTTGGTGAGATGAACTGGGATGATTTCAGTTGCGTTGACTCGTCATTGACTATTTGTCGTTGTTTGTGGGGATGTGGATTGTCGATGACTGATGTTGGGTTGTAGCTTTTCTCTCTGTCATCTCAGCTAAGGGAAAAAAAAAATCATTTTTCTGCTCTGCTTTCATCTCGGAGACCTCAGACTCTTGCCTGTTATTGAATAGCTGAGGAGTCATTTTCTAGTCCTTGTGTCAGGAAGAAGAAACTTGCGCAAGACAAATGGTCCAATTCTACTTTAACAGGCCCATTCATATTGTAATAGAGGGCTGGAACAAAGAAAGGAGAGAGCTGGGACATTAGGAATGGCACAGTCAGCCTTACTCACTGTGTTTGACTCTGCGTGAATGTGTATGTGTGTGTGTGTGTTTGTGTGTGTGTGCGTGTGCGTGTGTGTGTGAGTGAGGGAGGGAAAGGCAGAGGGGCAGAGAGAGAGAGAGGTTTTTCTCTTTAATTCTCTCTGTTGGAGATGTACTACCTCAGGGATATTCTGCCATCTGATCCATTTTAGTCGTGTGGCAAACAGCCAGGGCATCTTTTCAATTACAGAGAAATGGATAGTGTGTGTGTGTCCATGGGAGTGTGCACGCACGGGTCTGGGAGTGTGTGTGTGAGTACAGAGGGAAAGACAAAGACACAGCAAGGCAGAGAGAGAGAGAGAGAGGAAGGGAGAGCAGGAAAAAGAAGAAATATTGAGAGGGAGCATAGTGTGAGACAGCCAAGGTGCAAGCCAAAGGGGGGGCTGTATTCCCCCCATTGCTGGCTTAAGACTCGTCAAGAGGAGAGTGTCCAAGAGCAAGATGAGAGGGGAAGTGGGATTGACGAGAGAGGGAGCTGGAATAAGACGGCTTTGCCATGGAGGGAGAAAATACTGCTCCCCCTCTGTCTTTAAGCCGAGCAATAATTTAAAGCCTCGGCCCTCTGAAGCCTTGGATCCACATTGACTGGTCATCTTAAATCAAATCAGGGCTGTGGGTTGGCTGCTCACTGTGTGTGTGTGTTGGTCCATACACACATATTCAGAGAGAGCCCCTGGTCTACTCTGAATTATTGACGGTGGAGAATAATTGATTGGTTCACCTTCAGGCCTATCAGCCTCTGTCTGAGTGCACCACCTCATATGAGCGTGCCTCCTCCTGTTTAACTCTCACTCCCTCACTCTCTCGTCTTGCGCTTTTTAATTCCCTTCATTTTCCTCCTCCATTTTTGTTAAAAAATTCAATCCAATAAAAAAATAAAAATGTTTTCTTACTTAGCAGTTATGGCATTGGGCCATGCAACATGATTTTAGTTTACACATGCCAAGGTTTTAAGATACCTGTCTGTGAAACACAATACAGTGCAGATTGAATGGATTTATTTTGATATGCATTGAAAGATTTTAGTTTGCAAAGCTTGGTAGCAATGTGTGTTTTCCTGAATGTCCTGACTACACGGGATGGTCCAACAGTTATCATTTTCATATTAGATTCTACAGTGCATATTGTACACAATGGAGGTCTGAAAAGTCAATATCTTAAAGGTCCAGTGTGTATGATATAGTAGCATCTCTCGGCAGAAACAGTATCTAACATGTATAACTGTTTATATTCACCTGGGAATCTTTATATTTTTGCTACCTTGAGGCTCATTTATACTCCCATTACATATAAAAATAGATATGTCCATTTCAAACATTGTAAACATCACATTCCCCTCATACTTCCATGCTTCCTTTATGGCATAGATCAGCCAAAAAATGGTGCTAGTGGGTGGAATTAAAAGTTTCACACAACAACAAACAAGGCAAAAGTTGATTGGGCTTCACAGGACGGTTAGTGTGACAGCAGCATTCATGTTATATAGGAAACAAGCAATGGGTGGTAACTGTGCAACAATAGATATCAAGCAAAAGCCAGATACTGTTTTGTATTAAGTTGCTTTGAGCTGTAAATGTACCACTTCTAAGCAGAAAGTCTGTCCTCTCTCCCCTTGTGTGCTGCTCTCTGTATGTCCGCAGTTCCCAGATCCCTGCACCAAAGAATAGAAGACAAGAACACTTACTCCGCAGCAAAATCTGGGGACCTAAACGTTCCCAGAAAAAAATGTCTGCTGGACTCAAGGCAATCTCAGTCCACTAAGGGTCTGCCACTGATAATTCGAATCTCTGACTATCAAGGGGCAGTCCTACTTATATCTCCATACAGAAGGTGTCCTCCTCCATGGAGTCCGCCATGTTGTTCTACAGAAGCCTAGAAGGAACAAATCAAACACTGCCTCTACATAAATGCTGCAGTTCTCCTACATGCTTTGCCTAAAGGAGAAGTTTTATTTCTCTGACTTCACTGCTAGATACCACAATATTCTACAATTTTGACCTGTAAAACTGGCACATAAAACAGAAACAATCTGCGTGGCTCAAAACATTTTTGTATTTAGATGAACTAACCTTTAACCTTAAAGTCATTTTCTTCTTCTGTTTCTCTTAATTCTTATCACTTCCTCTGTCTGTCCTCCCAGGTGCTGTTGACAGCCCTGACCATGACAGGCTGTGCAGTATGTGATCAGTCATGGCTCGCTGTAGCGTACCGGCACATGCATCCAATCAATAATATGATTCTGCAGGCAGGAGATGACCAAGACATACAACCGCTGCCCTGACATGCATGCACTAATACACACACACGAGCGGAGGTGCACACACACATGCTGGGCTGACATACAGCCCCGCAGCTTTGACAGGGTGGAGATGAGGTGAGGATGGATGGATATGATAGGATGGACAGATAGGGGGGATGGAATGAAGGTAATGGGGAGAGGTGGATGGCGCAGACCCTGTTGCTGAATCGCCATCGGAGACGATGGAGTCTCTATATCCTGTTTTAGGTCTCGCTGAGAGCTGGACTGTTTATGATAAGTCTCCAGGTATGGATTTTTACATCCTCTATAACTCTAACGGCTATACGATGGGCCGCCTGGCGGAGCTTACAGTTTAAAACCCAACAAAATATAGAGCTCAATTACTGGCTTACTGTGCAAATCTTCTAGTCACAGAATGTTCGCTGCATCTCTTGGGTTGTTCGGGGTCCTTTTTCAAAGCCGCCATGAACCATCTCTTTCCCTCCTCTACAGCATAAATGCCGACATGGCAGACTGTAATAGTTTCTATTGAAATCAGAGTGTGGTGCAGATGCCATATAACTGTGTATCAACAACTGCATAGCCCGCTCTCTTATTATTGAAACTATAATAATCTTCTTATAGTCTGCATGTGGTTCAAATGATATTTATGCTTATTATGCACACCCTGTGCTGCTTGCACAGTTTTCATTTGAGACCATCGAAACCCCCCGAGCTCACGAGCGATAGTGTATCACGGCGCAAACGGCACACTCTGATTCAGCATTATTTCAGCCACAAAGGCGGCGCTGCAAATCCCTTACTGGCAATACTCAATTCTCTTTTCTTATGTTAGTGTAAACAGCCTGCATCTGCTGCTTGTTGTATCCATATCAGTGTTGTGCTGGCGGGACGTATGCAGTGCTCAGGTGTGTTATGCAAATGTGTGAACCTGGATTAGACCAATGGGAGAGTTAGGATAGTGTAATCCTCTCTCCTGTACACTTCATTATCATATTCACACCACGGCCGTGTCCTGTCTAATAATCCTTCTGACTCAACCTATCATGGAGAAGGAGACAGGTGGAGAGTGAGACAGGGCGAGACAGAAAGAGGCATCCTTGTAGCATCTCCTCACCCATTGCTTTCCCCTCTGAATGTGCTGACTCCATCAGAATCCCTCACGGCTAAAAGAGAAGTCAATTAACCTGCGTGCGTCTCTACTCGCTCCCTTGTGTGTAGGTACGGTGTGTTTGTGTGTAGGCCTGTGTGTGTGTCAGGGCTTATGTGTCTGCGTTTGTCTATTTGAATGACAGGCAGGGGCGCGCTAATCCTGTCGCCTTAGCTTGTCAGCTCGCACAAACGGGGGGACACAAAAGCGTAGACACAGATAGTGACAAACACACAAAGCCACACAAAACGTGCGTCCATTCCATCTTAGCGGGGATAATTAATCATTAAAATGTGTTTCTACAGAGTGTTTGTTTTATGAGCTTCCACGTCACACTGTTGAGTCCCGCCGCTCGCGTGCTTTGCTTTTACTGTCACACACTGGCAGACGAACACGGCTTCTCTGTGGGGTAGAATTATTAGATGGTCCTCAGTCTCAGCTTGGTGTCTCTATGTCTTAACTGTGACAATATGGAGAGGGAGAGATGGAGAAAGAGAATGGGTAATAGAGACAGGAAGAGCGAGAGAGAGAGAGAGAGACCACAGTACGTGCCACCAGAGGTAATTAGCAGAGCAGCTGTTTGAGAGGAGGAAGCTATAGCCGTGACACTGCAGGAAGGAGCTGGGGGAATAATTAGCCGGTAACACCCGTCAAGCTTTCACAAAGAGGAGATGTGTTATTCTACTTCTGCTCTCCACTGAGGAACGCCAGACCTCCACGCACAGTCCAACACCTACTGACTTACAGCCTGCAAATCCTTCTAGTTAGATGGAAACAGGCTGACACATGAGGATATGGTGTGTGTGTGTGTGTGCATGCCATGTGTGTGCTCCATGGGCCATATTTAGAGCATGTTAATTGGGTATTGATTGTCGTGCGGTCGGTAATGATGTACGATGATTTCAGGTGAGCCTGTCAGTGGAATGCATGTTCTATATGCATATCTGCATGTGTATGTTCCCCTGTTTTTCAATAACCGCACACTTATTTTCCATCAGCTTTTATGCTTCCAACAACTCAATCAATGCATTCCAGCATGACCAGGCTGCGCCATCATTATGCATAACATTTTAACACAACAAAGCCGACTTTGCCGGATGACATTTTGCTCTGCCTTTGTGCCAGAATGATTTTAAAACAGTATGATGGCTGGTAATTTATTCCTTTATTTAGCTATGTCTACTTTAAAGTGGTTTTTAACTCTTTGAAATCTAGATGGACATTCAGATGCTTGTCACATGTGTTTAAACATTTCAAACCTGAACTAAAAGGTTTGCTTCTCTTTAAAAACATGGGAAAAAGCAATGAGAAAATTGCAAGACATGAATAAAAAGGTGACAATAAAACAGCCCGAAAATGAATTTTTATAAAAGGAGAGAGAGGGAAATATTAGAAAATTATCAAAAAAGGGAGAAATGACGAGAAACTATATTTCTGATTATTAGAATCATTTAAAATATGTTACAGAATCTATAATATTGTTTTTTGGTTTTTTTTTTGCAGTTTTCTTTCAGGTCATTTCATTGTTTGTTTTATTTTTTTACTTTATAATTTACTTTATATTTTACTTGATATTACTTTATATTTTTCTGCCTATTTTCAGGTCATTTTCTTGTAACTTTTTACTCTTGTCTTTTTTTTCTTTTCTTTTTTTTTTTTTTTTACCAATTTTTGGGTAATTTTTTGCCTTCCTCCCCCCTTTGAAAGAAATCAATTTTCTCACCTTTCAAAGGGGTAAAAAGTCTGTATTTATACCCTGTAGGTGTGGATTGCAGCTTTCACTGCACCACTGCCATATACTGAACAGAACAGTGGTGATTTGGGAATAATAACAGGAAAAGTGTTCATTTATTAGATAGTTAAAGTACATAGTATGCAATTAATTAGGCCCACTTTATAGACATTAAGGATTTTAATGTAAATTCAGAGATTCTTATTAGTGCTTGCAAAACACAAGAATATTATATCCCTAAAGACACTGTAATTAAGTTGTATGAAAAAATATTGTTCTACATCAGCTCAATATAAGCCTTTTATTGTGATAGAATTTTGTATTGGCTGATCCTGTCATTGTCCAATATAGCACGATGACATACTGAGCTGCTCGCACAACAGGACTATATTCTCCTCCATTGGGGATATTGTATGGTTTAAATTAAATCCAGACATGTATATTTAACCGACATCATGACATTTTTACAGTGTAATAACAGTTTGCATTGTGGTCCGCTGTGTACAGTTGGATTGATGTTCCTCTACAGTCACTCTGCAGTGCAGGGACTCACTATGAGGACCTAAATGTACAGCAGCAAATAAAGTTACAGAAGCCATCGTCATCTGTCTCCATATATCCGCTGCTATAGCAGTAACCTGGTTATGGTGCACCTAACCACAGCCATGTCATATCCCCAGTGTCACATCGACTGCCTCGGAGACAATCCCTGTCTCTTCAAAAAACACTTTGAATCTCTCTTTTTCCTGGAGCTGCTGGTGTTATCGAATTAAGACCTTTGACGCGGTGAAATGGAGAAAACCAAATTGCGAGGATAAATGTTGGTGTTGAATGTTTCTGCAGACCACGGATAGGTTATGTAATTATAATTTTGTAGCGGATACATTGAAACTTTCTGTTTCAACTGTGCTGTCGTAAGAGTTGCAGCAGTACACTGGATTCAAGGTATACCTCAGTATGAACATTGAGAGTTATCATATCCTGTACATTTGCTTCAAAGTCAACTTTATTGTCAGTTCTGCCATATGTACAGGTTATAGACAGGATTGAAATGCTGTTTCTCCCAGACCCCTGATGTAAACATGCAAGTACACAAACAAAACAACAGAAAAAGTTGAGTAGGCAAAGTAGGCAAGTACTGAATGTAAGTAATAAAATTACAGTTAAGGAAGGCACATATGAAAACACACAGGCAACAACTTCAAATATGCTTATCTATATTCAGGTATTTTTTATTTCCATTTTTAAAAAATGGATTCAAGTTTCAGTTATAGTAATAAAATGATCACTCAACTAAACAATAAAACCCTTCGTTTTCATTGTAACTGTCTCTATAACTAATAACTACCGTTGAGGCCCTAGTTGTGGTTAATGTGTGGTTATGTTTAGGGACAAAGGCCACTTCATAATATTTCAGAAAAGATCATGTTTTGGCTTTAAATACCAGTTTAGGGGGCACAATCTCTGCTTAAAAAGCAGGAATGTTTTTGAAAAAAAACCATCTGCTTTTCATAGCGCAATACCTAGTGGAAAAGCAGTGACGGATTGGTTAAAAAACTCCCACGTTTTGTGCCTCAAAAGGCAAAACCAGAACCCACAACTGGTTTGTTGTTTGGTGTTCTTGAACAGTGGTCTACAGTGGTTAGCAGCTTGGCAGGTGTCTCGTCTAGACGTCCCGACCGTCCTCTCCACCCTCTCATAGACATATACTATATCACATTAGAAACGCTAATACGATACCTGTGTGAATGTAATGTCTTTGTACACGTCTTCGTACATGTACAATGCCAACATTTCCTTCCAGTGACTCTATTTAAAAAAAAGAAGATTATGGAATACTAAAACTACAACAGCCAAACTTCCTGTTGGATTTCCAGTTTGTGTCTGTTACAAAAAAATAGTATCTGGAAAGTTTGCTGGTATAAGAGAAATACACATTTTAGGATAATACTGAAGTTGCATCTTAAAAGTGCTTTGCTTACAACTTATAACACATATGTTTTGGACAGTAATTTGTGTTTTCACATGCATTGTATATTACAGCCCACAGTCTCACTCTTCTCCGTCAGTCTGCTCTCTCAGTTTAATTTCCACTCTGACTTTTGAAAGGAAGCTATCACAACTGAAATGGGTGGAGTTGGATGGAATAAATTCTCTTGTCAGTATATCCTTCATACGGTACATTTATTTTCTGTTTGCTAAGGTAGGCAGTGTACTCTAAATATGATGAAAATCTGAATTTTTCAACGGCTGTTGAATTGCCAGTCAACCCTGTGTATCTGCTGTTTATTTAATAGTGCCCATGTGATGGAGGAGAAACAAATCTCAAAAAACGCACACAAAACCCACATCACCAAGCATGAGATCTCAAGCAATCGCAGGTGTTATAAAAGACTGTGTATGAGGCTGTGTGAAAGTTTCGAAAACTTAAGCTGGCCTCCATGCGCACTGTTTGGGGACTGAAGTCATTTGCTTCCTTTTCATTACAAACCTCACATTTTGCCTGCACGCCAAATTCAGTTTTCTTTGGCGTTTACTGTCATTATGAAGATCCAAGCTTTGTCGCGCCCGATTTATCCTCCTCCTCCTCCCTCTTCTCCGTCTCATTCCCCGTCTGTATTGTGGATAAGTGCCTCTCCATTTCGGCATCCAGTGTATCCATGAATAGACTCCATGGTGTGTTGGCTCGGCAAGAAAGCCTGTCAAGTTTGTGTCCACTGTGAGTCCCTTTTTACTGTGCTGAAGCATTTAGCAGCTGCTCTCTTCTCCCCCAACGCTCCCTCGGAGTAGGCGAGGGTGCGTGTGTATTTCCGCGCCCTAAGCACTCTCTACCTAGAGATTACCCTTCATTTTGCAGTGAGCCAGTGGAGCTGCTGACACAGCTCCTTCCTACAGAGAAACTTTGCATATGTATTGACTCTGTATGTGTGTCTGTCCCCATGTCTCTCTCCTGTTCCCTCCACAGTACAGAGTAAACTACTGTGTAGTGTACATCAGCCTGCCTTTGATACTGTCACACATCTTCATTCCATTCATTACTCTTCACATGAGAGATTTGTGTTTACTTTGCATCTTACTTTGTAGCTTTAGATCTGTTAAGGTTGTTCACAAGTCCTTCAAAACGCTGCTATCATACCGGTGTGTGTACGACAGTGAACATACTGTGTGTGTGTGTGTGTGTGTGTGTGTGTGTGTGTGTGTGTGTGTGTGTGTGTGTGTGTGTGTGTGTGTGCATGTGTGTGCATGAGTGTGTGTATGAACCTCAAACAGATGCTCCTGTATATTTATGACCCGTTTGACTGCTGTCTCAGAGCACGGGGAATAAAACCAGTCCCATAGCATCATCCATACAAAATCATTCATACACACACACACACACACACACACACACACACACACACACACACACACACACTAGTGCCCCAGCAACCGGAAGGGCGTTGGCTTTTTTCTCCCCTGACAACGCTGACACCTCCCAGTGGGAGCCTGCATCGTTATGGCAACTGGGACAGTTGGATTTGCATATTCATGAATACTAATGAATGTACTGGAATGGAAATTGAATGTTAAAACTTTTTTTTTCTCGGGCCATATGGTGGACAGTGCTCAGGGAGGGAACTGAGTTCACTTTGAATTTGTTTATGCATGTTGTTATAGGAAGGATGAAGGGAAGGGCTGCTGAGGAGGAGGACGAGGAGGAGGAGGACATTTACTGTATGCTGAGTGTTTGAGTTTGTGTGTGAGTCAGCCAATGATGGTTAGGGATGGAAACTTAGGGAGTCTGACGGTGGGGTCACAACATGGGGCTTCCGAAAAGTTTATTTGGTGCTGTTTCTGTGCTTGTTGTTGCTTTCAGAAACACTTCAATGAGAGTTGAGGAGAGTCTGGAGTTTTAGCACTGCTACTGAGAGCATGTATCGCTACAGTCACACTAATCATTTTGGTTTTAAAACACATAACTATTGCTGCATTTATACCAAGCATCCATGCTAGGGTCCTAGGCTCGAACCCAGGTTGCGCTGAGGTTCAGACCTTAGGTGGGGGTTCTCTTTTGTTTCGAGTTTGCATGTTCTTTCCGTGTCAGCACAGGTTTTCTCAGGGTTCTCCAGTTTCCTCCCACAGTTTAAAGACATGCAGGTCAGATTAATTGGGTACTCTAAATTGGCTGTCGGTGTGAATTTGAGCGTGAATGGTCGTCTGTCTCTACATGTCAGCCCAGCGATAGTCCGGCGATGTGTCTCAGGTGCACCCCTCCCCTTGCTCAATGACAGCTGGGATAGGCTCCAGCCCCTGCACGACCCTTGAGAGAATGCCTCCTGTACTCTTTTAAGATGTCTCTGTATTTGGTTTTCCGCCACCTTGACTGCCTTATACTCATGAGTTATTTTCAGCAAGAGTTCCACCTCATCATTGATCCAAGCAAAGAAATCTTTTTGTCACCTTTCTGGTATTTTCTGTAACTAAACAACCAACCTACGATTGGATGTTCTGTTTCTTGTTAGCACTGGTACATTCATACCTAGTGAGCATGAATGTTCTTTTCACGTGTTCACGCGTGTTAGTATGGACAGAGATTAGTTATGAAATGAAAATTGGTTTATATTTACAATGCTTTTTTTAAAAAAAAAAAAATAGTGTAAGGCAAGGGAAATGTGTTTATATAACACATTCCATAACCAAAGGCAACCCAAAGTGCTCTACAGATTAATCAATTCAAAGTTCATTGTAGCCCAATCAGAAAGCATGCCCCAAAGGACTGTACAAATATTATTTTAATTCAATTTCAGTTTCAATTCGATCTGTAAAGCCCAATGTCACAATACATAATTAGCCTTAGAGGGCTTTACAACATATGACATCGCTCTGTCCTTGGACCCTCACATATAAGTGTATTAGTGTAGATGTTGCCTCAGTTGATTGCATGGATGCTCAATCCATTCAAGCCACCTCCACATGGGTGTAAGGGGCAGAATGGCCCCTGGGGGCCACTCTCTCAGTCATGTTTTAAAGATGATTGTTTCTCCTTATTGCGCTCTCTTCAGCCCAGTCATGTTGTGACTTCTGATGTTTTTGTTGTGTTTGAAAATGCAGAGGGAGCAGCTTTTGATACAGCTGTTGAATTATGAAAACAAACTGCAGGATGAGTCACACCAAGGAGATGCTGCTCATGCTGCCCAGCTTGTCTCTCTCATGTGCCTTAGGAAAACAGCAAAAAGGTCAAAGGTCAAACTTTGAATAAGTAGCAAAATCTTAACTTGAATAGTGGATTCTGTGGTTAGAGCCTCAAGTTGCTCTTATTTTCAATCGGAGCTCCAAATACCATGTGCACATGTACAGTAGTACATGGAAAATTTAATGACGCATCGAGATGTAACACTTATGCAATTGAAAGCTATCCCAACATCTTATGTCACATGTTCATTTTCTCACACAGTGATAAACTCAATAATAACTGATAACGTTGTGGTGCAAAACAGCACACAGACAGTTGAGACAGAGCAGTACAGCTCAATAGCAACACTGTAAAACACTGCTGTCAAGTAAGAGGCCATTTGCAAAACCCCTGTCAAACCAGCTGCTGCTTGGATTTTGATGCATGTCTATTTGTACTGTGACTGTATTTGTGCTTGGAGTAGCCAAAAAGAATAAAAGACAGCTTGCATTTCAGCAATAATTTCTCACATTTTATTTACCAAGTGAAAACATTTATTACACATCACATGTTAAATAAGTCTTGTTATATATGTGATGTCAGCTAAAATAGTTGTTTGCTGAGAAGCATAATGACTTCTGCTCAAGATGTTACTTAAAATGACCATATTTAACTTGAAACAGTTTAACTGTACATCAGGAGACTGTACAGGGAAAGCCTGCTCAAATGACACACTGAAAATGTCCTCATTTTTAAACTCTCTGAAATTAAATAAAGCCTTCTTTTCAGAAGTCTCCATGTATTTTTTTACTCTATGTAGTTTATGATGATCCTGACTATGACAGTATTAGATTTGAAGTTATTTTACTGTATAATATTGGTGAAAATTAATGGGAAAGTTAGCTCAGTGGACATATGACATAAAATGGTTAAAAAAATCCTTAATAGGTTAATAGGTCGACTATGACCATGATAAATTTTAAGTAACTTTACGATCTCACTCCAAACTGAACTGAAAAGTCGGTAATCTGGCCGTGGATGTGGCGAGAAAGAAGGAAAATACACCAAATTGTGCAGTAAACATTTATTGGGGTGCAAGTACAAAAAAAATGTTGCATGTATTTTTAAAAATTATGTGTATTAGTGCATGTACACAGAAGTATTTTGAGCCCTGCTACTTCTGACTTCTTTTTCTCCACCCCTGTGAATCTATCTGAAGAGCCTTTTATTTTGACTTCCTCGTGTGGTTTTAGCTCTCTAACGCTGAACTGTGCTAACAATACTCCATGGCCTCCATCCGTCTGACTCGCTCCTCTCCTCACACTGTAACCTCCCCTCCCTCCATTCTCCCCAGTAATCACCTCTGCACATGCCCATCTGAGAAGAAGAGCTCATCAGTGGCCCGGGGCTGAGTGTTGCTTTTAAAAATGCCATTTACTTCACATCACACACACACACGGAATAATTGCAAAATGTTGTCACCTCCACTAAAATTATAATTGCCACCTTTCTCAACTTAACAGAATAGATGAAAGTACTCCTGCAAGCTTTCAATTCCTTAGTGCACAACACGCACACACACACACACACACACACACAAACACACACAGTGCAGAGAGTGAAGAGAGAGGAGTCCCTGGAGATTGTTGCTCCTCAAACACAAGACGTTTACAAGTGTTCCATCTCATCAGGCCCCATCGCTCCCATCCCCGCACCATCACAGAGGGAGGAGTACAGGTTAAGTTGTGTGAAATCACCGTGACAGCACATGCAAATTCACCACAGCCCACCCACAACGGAACCTGTCAATCTGAAACACTGTGTCCCTCCTCCTGTATGGGCATACTGATGTGTCTGATCAAAAAAGAGTGTCTTTCTTGGTGCCATCAGGATACCAAAGTAGCTCTGCTTGAGGCTGTTTAGCTTCCAGTCCATATCTCATCTAGCCAATCGTAGCCCCTGGGCCTTTTTGCTTGTTCATTTTGTTAGTTGTGCATCTGCATGTGTATGTATGAGTAGTAATTTGCATGTTTATGCAAACCGTCTTTTCTCAACAACAACATACACATTCCCAAGAGCAGTTTCACTCAACTGAGTTCACCCCTCACAAACAAATTATAGGCCTCCTCTTCTTGTGTGTGTATGTGTGCACGGGCATCCTTATGTTCATACTTACACTATCCGCAGGATTACTTGGAATCTTGACGCCTTTCCTGAGAGGAATTCTTGATTTTTTTGGCAGAAAATACATGTTGTCCTCGCTAACTGCTTATGTTTTACCTCCCCCAGTTTTAATCACTACTCATAATTGTGTAATCAGATGTATTTACAGATGCACACTGGGCGCTCTGCCTTCCATCATTCTCTATATGCAGTAATCTCCTTATGTTCCACCACATCTCTTATTTATTTATCTCCTTGTGGATTTACAGTTTGTCCATTTGCTTCACATGTTCCCTTATTTCTATACATCTGTGATTAAATCAAAATCTGTCTCTTTTTTTGTCCAGCACATTACTGACCCTCCTTGCTGTTTTTAAAAAGGGGTCAGTCAGAGGCCAACTGTCAAGTTAAGTTTCTTCCTTCACGTAGCAGAATCCATATTATCTACTGCAGTCAGATGTTGGGTGGAAGTTGGATAAAGAAAAATTGTGGAGTTGCCGTTGTTGTAGAATAGGAGCTGCCAGGATTACTGCTGTGCCCCACAGACAGGAAGTATTAGATCAAGCAGAGGAAGTTTGGACTGAAGCCGAGTGTGATGTTACACCTATTATCACACACTGTCCCTCAGTGCAGTGAGAGTCAGAGCTAGTCACACAGGGACGCTACACACATGAGCACACACTTTCTTACAAAGGTGCATATTGGAAATGTGCACAAGAATGAGCGTGCACAAAACTAGATATATTTCTGCACCTTGTTTCATAGACATCTTTTAAAGAATATCAGGTATTGAATATTGGATTCTTCTATATGCTTGAAGAGGCCAAACTCCCTCTCTTTCACTCTGTTATGTGTGTGTGTGATTTGAGTAAGACTAAGTCCCCAGCCTCCTTTATTCGCCTGTTTGGTGTTTGTTGTCACAAGCCCAATTTGCATGTTGATATCAACTCATTATGATCTTTAACTGAGTTGATGAATGCAGATTATGCATCTTGGTACTCAGCTATTTGCCGCAGTGGGTGCACATGTACGTACACATGCGTACGGGCACACACATGCATACAAACACACACACTGGGATCTTAAATGAATATGTATGTCCTGCAGAGGGACAGAGAGGAAAGATGAATGGTAGAGTTGTTTTAAACACTGATTCGCCGTCTCTTCCAGTCAGAGCAGAGCGAAGTAGCACACAGAAGTGAGAGAGGAAGAATCGCAGAAAAGAAGGTGAGGGAAGTCATCTGTTCTCTGTAGCTTTATTCACCACATATTAGGTCTTTTTTCCTGCTTTTTACACTCTTACCCACTCCCAGTGGGACATACCACCCTCTTTTCTTTCTTCTACTGTGTCTCAGCAGGGACAAAAAGCTAATGTGATGGAACCAAATGAAGGCGAGCGATGGCAGCAGAGGGAAAGATGTAAGGATTTCTAAAAGTCGAATGACGAAGAATGAGAAAACAAACTTGTGGCAGTAATGTTTCCTTTTAAGGGCTAGTGGTAATTAGAGAAGATCACACTTTTTACTTGCTGTCTCCATCCACCTCTCCCTCTCCGTGCCTATCACTTAATCTCTGTGTAGATGAAGTGATAAAAAGCTGAGCCAGTTGGAGCAGAGTGAGCAAAGGCAGACAGTCTGGATTTAGATGGTGTTTTTTAGACCGCTGTGCTCTGTTACCAAGCAACAAGCGGAAAAGTCCTGAGTCACTGGGTTTCTGTGGTGAAAGCAGCTGATCTCGCCAAGGTCGGGGTGAAAGGTCAACGCAGCCCTCCTTCCAAGAAAATATTGACTCAAAGCAAATAAAACAGCAGCAAAAGACTCTCATGAAACACTGAAAACATGGACTTTGATGCTGTCTTCTGTGCTCATTTGTGAAGATATGGAAGGGAGGAGTGTGTGCTCGTGTGTGTCGATGCTTTTATGCATGTACTGTATACAGTATGTGCCGAGGCTTTTTTTTGGTCCTTGGTGGCTATTTTGTTGTTGTGCATGCATGCACGCAACATGTATGTGCATGTTTGTGCGTGCATATAGTTGAAGTGACTGTGTTAACCCCGTAGTGTGTGAATCTGAATTATTCATAGTGTGAAACCCCCATGAGACCCTCTTTCCTCAGTGTTACAAATGACTACCTTCCTCCCCGTATGCGGACGCAGGCTTCACGCTTCAGTATCTGGATGGCGAGGGTAGTGGTTTTATGTTTATTCTATGTTTTTATAAGAGTATTAACTCTTTCCGAGTGCCACATATTGTTCATTTGAATATAAATTATGGTGTCACTGTTGGATGGAAAACTTCTTCAACACAACAGACAAAATAAAAAAACCAAAACATTGTTAGATCAAGAATATTTTGACACTTTGCAGATTTTTAATAGCTTTTTTCGAAGGCTAAGGTCACAATGCACCATATTAAAATGTTGCAGTGGGACTGGGATCCAACGGGCCAGACCAAACCCAACGTAAATGTTATGCAGAATATATTAACTCCGTGTTTAGCTTTTTTTATTATTGCAGGAAGGGTAAGGTGGAAATTCTACAGAAGGGGGTAGGTGCAGAATTGAAAAAAAGCCTAAGAATTTACAGCCATGCTAGCAGCGCTATTAGGGTGGACACAGCAGCACTTTGACCTAAATGCTTGTTATTAGGACATTTCGCTATTCAATGGTTGTTGAGATATTATGGACCCACTGACATTGCCTACAGCCATACAGATAGCTGAGTGATATACAGTATTTGAAAATAGAATTACAGCCTTAACTGTTGTGTCAGCTTTCAAGAAATTATGATGTTATTGACTTATTGCTCTCAGGAAAATGAAACAGATGCGAGGTCGCAATCGTCTTGACTTCTGAACACCAAAATCTAATCATTACATCTTTCATTTCAAAGTGGACGTTTATGCGTAATTTCAAGAAATTCCCCCGAGGTATTCTTGAGATTTGACATTCATGAGAATGGGATGGATGTATGTACGTATTTGTCTGCGGACAGATGGACAACCTGAAAACATGATGCCTCTGGCGACAGCTATCGCCAGCGTGGTGACATAAAAATCATGGTTTTCTTATGACCGTAGTGATCATTTATCAATTTACTGACTTGGACAAGAATATTAACTTTTTGTCTACAGTCAAATCAAATAGCACATCAAAACTCTACAAAACGTGATTTCAATTATGGGATATATCCTTTGAAATTCACACTATACGTCTTGTTGATGGGATGTGAAACAGTTTAAAATCAGATATGTTTGCATCATTTTATATTTTGGGGTGGATGTGTTGTGCTCCATCATGTAGTCTCGTACTTGAATCATATATGACCTTTGGAAGTTGTTTAAACTACAACTTCTGTCTCTGCTATGACTGCTGCTAACTAAATGCTGCTGAATCCTCCAAATATACTATATTAATTCATAAAATCTCTATATGATCTGATGTTTATATGTGGGTAATAAGGTATTGATATGTTGAATTTATCAGTCAGAAGCCACGGAAATTCCAAATTAACTTGGTCTGCGTTTAGGTTTTAAGTCATGCATTGGCAAAGACTCAACAGTAAACAGTATTTTCATTAGTTGACCAGTTGAACCTTTGTCAACTGGTCAGCCACTCATTCAGGAGTTTATTTATGTTTTACTCTGTCTTTTTACTTTTGAATAGGAAAACTGCATCTCCATGTGACTGTGTATCCACAAGCTTGAGATTTGCACATTACATCAAAGTCAGAAGACATGTGACAACTGGCAATATTTCGTCTGAATTCAACAGAGTAGCCAGCGTCTTCTACAGTAGGACTTGAATGCACATTTACCGGCCCTGTGATCAGAGCTGTTAATCAAAGGCAAAGCAGACAGACAGTGGGTGTACAGTGACTCAGCTGCTTCCTCATTGTGTCTCATTGTGTGTCTAGGTGTGCGTGGGTTGGCCGGCAGCTCCCTGCGGCCCTAGAGATTGATGGGGAAACCTTAAGTGAGCCTTGATGATGATTCATAGAACTGATTTCAGTCGTGAATATGCTCTACAAGGGCACTAGCTGGATCACACACACACTAGTCTGACTCACCGGATATAGACTGTTGCTACAAACCAGCATTGGACCACTATTTACCATATCTATAACCCTGGCAGCGGCATGTGCCAGTAACATTGACTTAACCAATGTACCACTCCGTTCCATTTCACACATGCTTCTGTCATGTAATAACTGTCATAATGTTCTGAAAATCCTCTGTGGTTTTAATAGGTTCAATAAGCTCCTCCAGAGCTATAGTATAGTTAAGCTTCACCTTTGGGGCACTGATTATCAAAATGAGTTTCTCTTTTTTTAATCCTCAGTTGCCACCCGATACTGTTATTGTTTATATTGGCTTTTTCTTTTGTGGAGAATTAGCAATCTTAATGGCAATTCTCCCGCTTTCCGCCAAGTGGCAACTTCCGAGGCAGAAAAATGAATCCAATGTGAAAGTTCTGAAAACTGCAGTTCCTTGAATGGCCACCAGAGGCTGGCTCCAAAACAGAGTAAATCCCCCATAGACCTTCATGTTAAAATGCCCAGATTTATAGCAGAAGTAAATATTCACTGCCTGGGACAAAAAACAAAACAAAAACATAAACATTTTGGTCTCTGTAGATAATATCAACATTAATGGCAACTGTGTGTTGAAGCTCACCTAACATCTTATTAAGGTCCAAAGTTACACATAAGTAGGGGTGGGGCCGCTTGAGTGACAGGCTGTCTGCAAGCCCCTCGAGCCAGTTTTACCTCCTTGCTCCTCCACAGCTATAATGTCTTGTCCAAATTTGGTCACTTTTAGCTCCAAAAAACTAACATAACAATGACTGAACTGCCAACTTCGGCCACCCTCAACACTATTTTGCGAGGGTACTGTCATTGCATCTTGGGCTTAGTACCACCCTAGATTACTGTGATTGGTTAAAAGAAATACAAACCAACCAGAGCATTTTTCCCCAATAGCAGAAAGAAAATGTGTGCTTTGAGACTGTTCTTTATTGTTGACACAGCACAAGACTACACACACACACACACACACACACACACACACACACACACACACAAACTTTGACTGGCAGGTGCTCTCTGTGCATCTACATTTCTCTGTCAGTGCGCCATGTAAAATCTACGCAACACTCCTTACTGGGTATGTGGCCCTGGGGGCTGATTTAATGGATGAATGAAGTGCTCACTAATAGCTGCACATACATACATGCTTTCACATTCTCTCTCTCTCTCTCTCTCTCTCTCTCTCTCTCTCTCTCACACACACACACATACACATACACACTGGCAAGCTCTCACAAATGCGAACATGCCACATACAGGCACATATTTTAACACAAGTATGCACGCTTCTTCCCGTAATAACAGCAACACAAATGGCTGCCACTCTGCTCCTGTCAAGCAGTGGGAGGGAGGATGGAGGGAGGAAGACTGCCAAGAACAGTGTATCAAAGGAGAAAACAGAGGGAGAGCGAAAGAGGAGAGGCAGTCAGAGATGTGACTGTTATATACTGTCTGTCTCCAAATAGCAATTGTTTTATTTCTCCAACTGGCTCGTGTCTCCTCCAGCATGCTAAATTGCTTGTGTGTGAGCAGGACGTTGAGCGGAGATGATTGGGTCAGAAACCAGTCACTTGTTTACACATAACTGCCTCTCATCATCATGTCATGAGTGAGATAATCATTGTAGAGGCTGAGACTGAGACTGAAGCTGTTACAAGGCAGGTTTCCATTTCAGATTTGTGCAAAACTTAATTGATATTTTCGAAATGTCGCTAAAACACAATTGCGAGATGACTGCATTTCCACTGAGTGATGTTATGCGTTTTCTCCTCTCATGACGACATTCCAAAAAATTTCTAGTGTCGTCATTGCACTGGCTGTCATTATTTCCAATCAAAGGCGATGGCGGCATCTTATGTGAGCGATAATGGGGAGGCAAGCCACTTATATGTGGGAGCGGTCATGTATGAGGGATATCTGGGAGGTGATAGTTCATGATTTTCCAGAGGTATTCAAAACTTCTGATGATCCGCTCAACTTTTGAAGAGTTATGAGATGCAATAACACCTCTTGCAGTGCCTGCTGCATCATGCCCGAGGGAGCCAGTTCCTACCATCAAGTGCATACACACAGTGTCATGTGACCTATAAAAGTAGTGTTTCCATAGCAGTTTGGCAAAATATGACTTTTTTAAAATTGCCTGAAATACCACCTCATGTGAGCTTTTATGCGATAAATGGGAACTTTTCAAAATGTATGTGTTTCCATTAGGTGTATTTTATCGTCGCAATTTCAAATTGCGCAATTTGATAGTGAATGGAAACCCACTTACAGGCCCCATTTTTAGCTCTCAAAATTCTTGTGACTCCAGCAATTTGGGTTTTTCAATACCATCAGAAACAGTTTCTATAATGCGGTGAATGAATAATAATTTTAACATCACATAGAAATAAAGCAGCAATGTGACAAGATTCTGTATAGCAGTTCCCTTAGTTATCGGCCCCAGTGAGATTGTATCACAGAGACCTCACACGCTTTCCAGGCGCAGAAATGACTTTCATCTAAATGCAGTATTTGTCATGGCACTTGGTAAATATTGCAGGTGAGCGTGTGGGTGTTGTTCCACACTTGTATGTTCCTTGTGTCTCGTGAGGGAAAGGATAAGGTTAATGTACAGAGTGTGAGCGCTATGGAGGATTATTCAGATAGAGCAGGGATTTTCATCTGCTTCATCTAATGAACACAGCAGCTTGTAATCAAATCCACATCAAGGCTGCGCTGCCTGCCTGCCTACACTGTGTGTGTGTCTGTGTGTAAATTACAGCAAGAGGATGTTTTTTTTTTTTTTACTTTAGCACAAATATAGATTTTCATATCAAAGTTTAAAGTAATTCACCATATTAGGTCTAAAACTGTGGTGGTTTGTAGATGTTCTACTTGGAAGAGGTTCCTAAAACATTACCTTATTTCCACATTTTGAGCTACAAACAAGTTGAGTCTGTGTATTTGTGTATAACTATGTGTGCTTTCATTTTTGTATGTGTGTATGGTGAAAGAATGGACATGACTCTCGTAGCTCCGACATAGATGTCAGCCTTGTAATCCAATCGCAGGGCCGGTAAATCAAATTAGAGAGCAGCTAAGAGATGGGTGTGTCTATACAGTGGCGGGCGGAGAGATGGAGCTGGGCTCTTTGCCTAGAAATGCTGCTGCCACGAGTTTTCAAGCAGCCTTGCAAAGGCAGCCATGTTGGTCAACTGGTGTGGAAAATTAACACTGAGGATTTAATGCTTTCAGTTGATAAATCGTGTATCCAGGTGGCTGTGGATAGCTTACAGTTTCCCAAATAGCAGTTGTGTTGTAGCTATAGCTCAGAATGTATATTTTGATGTTTGACTCGGACCAAGGCCCAATTTAATTTCTTTTTGTTTCCTACACCTAATTTTTGAGTGCCTCTTTGCTTCTTAGGACAGCCTTAAACAGGGCTCAACGCCTGAAATCTTCCCCAGTGAAATGGGACAACCCTTTAAGACCCTTGTAGGTCATCACTATTGTCATTGTCATTTAGGGCATTCATGTAAACAGATGTGACTAGGACAATAATGTTATTATCCCAATGACATTTGCCATTTAGTTGATGGAGATAGAAAAGCATGGATGCTTTTGCGTTTCACGCTATCAATCGTTCAAAGAAGTCATCAGATAAAAGAGAATACTCCTTAATAACCAGATAACCAGCGATGCTCTGGAGGATAATGTCTGCAACCCGTGCCCCTACCCTGCCAGTCTGCACTGATATTAGACGAGCAAAAACAAGTGCAGAAACTTTACTGCTGGACTTCAGTTAAATTTCAGGTGTCGTATGCCATCAATGAGAGGTGGTGAGCACAGCATTTATTATGCTTATTATAAAAAAAGAGGACCATATACCTTGAAACAACATTAAAAGAAGATAATCACAATTTTTAAATCCTATTTTAATTAAGAAAATATATTAGCGGGTTTCTGTCATTGCTCTCATAGACATATTGTTGATGACTTCTCATAACTAGATTGGAGAATGCTTCTAAAAAACAATGTTTGGAGGGCCATGTAGCCCTAAAGGCTCATTTATACTGACTTGTGCATGAAAATAAATGGATAGATATGTGTGTAGTGGGCAGACACTGTGATGACACTGCCCTCATACTTTCATGCATCCTTTATAGATACATTCAATAGATGGTACTTAAAGGTCAGAAGTTTCAGACAACAAAGAAGTTGAATGGTAGATGAGGTCATGTTAATGCACCTGTAACAGAGGCAGTGTTGTAGACGGTGGTAATTGTAGAGGCCATTACATACATCTTGACATGTGGATGAAGAATGCTTTACATTATATTGATGACTTGTTTTGCTACGCCATTGTTTGAATGTCATCGTATCGTTTCATCGTATGTTGCTTGAACTGCACTACACTGCCCCCACTACTGCTCCGATTAATCCGTATCCATAAGATTTTGGAAAATGTGCACAAATACAGACGACATAAATGTAGAGTACTGAAAAACTCTCATCTCAAGTTGAGCATAAATGAGCCGTATCACTTCAATTTACCCCTCTATCCCAAAAAGATATGGACCTACGCACACACATTAACATGCAGTGTATAGAGGTAAGAGCTGTATTGGGATTGAGCCAAATGTATTGTAGCCTTAATGTGAAGGACATCTTCAGCAGCAAGTAGAGACTGCAGAAAACACAGAAACAGCACTTCAGATTTGCAGTTTGTGAGAAGGGAATTAAAGAGGAGACACTTCTTGTCAGAGGAAAACAAGGATGTTTGGATGCAAATGTCTTTAAATTAATCAGAGAAAAACTACTCTCATTTGTTTGCCTCCTTCCTCCTTTCTGTTTGATTCATTCCTTTATGCAGACAAATGTATGGTGTCACATTAAGGTTTTGTGTGGGCTTGTTTGCTACTATTTCACAGCCTGTTCTAATGTGACACTATACAAATGGCTGTGGACAGCGTGTGTGTGTGTTTCTGAGAGAAAAGATGGGAGAGTAAAAGAAAAAGAGAGAGAGGGAGAGACAAGACTTGAGTGCTGCTCGAGTTAAATTGGAAAAGTAAATCCTTTTGGTGTGATGCCAAATCATCACGAATGTAAAAATTGTGAAGCTAAGAGTGGGGAAGAGAATGGAGAGATAAGGGATATAAAAAAGCAGGCAAGCAAAAACAGAGGGAAAAAATGAAAAGAGGTGGGAAACTAATATAAGGAAGTAACAAAATGTAAATGGCATTTGAATGTTATTGTATGTTCTCACTGTCGCTGCATTTTCCTGCTAGTATGTCTTATCCACCTCCCTCTTTTCGTCTCAAACTAACAGGTGCAGATGCAGGAAATGGTATTGAAGCGCTATTTGAGGCTCTGCAAATGGAAAACAGATCTCACTTGAACTGAAAAGCCGACCTTGTCACAAAGTTCTCATCAAAAAAGCCCCCGAGTACAATTAGCTAACTTTGCATGGCTGCTAAAAGGGTCTTAAGAGATGTGGGTTTCACTATGAATAAGGTTAGCTGCTGCTATGCTGCTGAATAAGGTTAGCGCTGCCCTTGTATATCTAAATGGGGTTAGCGATTGCAGCTTGTGCTTTGGTAATCATGACGTTTGTTCTCTGCTGAATGCTAACGTCGATGCTAACCCAGTTTCATCAATGCTAACGCTGTCTTCCAAATTGAATTAATTCACAGGAGGATGTCAACAATAACCCCTAGAGCGTGTATGAGAGGGAACAGCTGAATCCTGAGTGTCTTTGCTTCTTTTTGACTCTGATACAAACGAAGCCTTGCCTCGCCTCGCAGTGCAGACTGTGTCTATTTAAATGTGTCTTTATAATTTTCTCCCTTTTTACTGGAAATCAGACACATATTCACACCACATGCTGCAAAGCTTTAACTGATTTTAATCTGTCGCATGCATCAAAGATAATGGTAGGGAAAAAGCAGACAGATGTATATGAGTTAGTGTGTGTGTGTGTGTGTGTGTGTGTTTTTATGAAGTAAAGTTAATGTTATGCATTAGCTAAAAATGTCTTTCCTCATCACAAGAGACTGGGTTGTATAATCCAAGCCTGTTTGAAGTATTAGCGTGTGTCTTTGTGTGTGTGTGTTTATACAGTACATGCGTGCACACTTACACACTAGTGTTCATGCTTGCGTTCATGTGCGCACACACACATGCACATGCATGCCCAGATGGATTATTTGCTGTGTGCTAAAGATCCAACAGCCTCAGCCAATTCTAATGAACCAATTATAGTAAAGTCTTTTCCTCCCTCTTCTCTTCCATTTGATAGTGAGAGTCCTACTGTAGACTAAGCTGCTTTACTTTATTGCATCTCATTAACTTAACCAAAACAATGTTTGAAGTCCAGATCAGCTGTTTAAAAAGAACATGGTTTCAAAATGAGGCTCGGACCCAAAGTTAACGGAGACTAGAGACCTGATTTTATATTCAAGTAGACATGATCAGCCTCTTCTCATTCTGAACTCGTCATATAGTCCTGCTCTGTCGTTGCTCTTGGCGTAAGTGAAGCCAGAAGGCACCTTTCAAGTGTGTATAGAATGCCACCAGATGGCGTCAGGTGAGTACGTGGCCGGACAGAACGGGGGAAGGTGTTATTATACGCCGGCCGCCGGCTAGACAGCACCTGCCGTATCCGGCCAATACTCTTGGCGTCACTTGAGAACACGACCGAATGGAACGTATTGCATGCACATGACAAGACTTCAGGATGGTGTCAGGTTGTTATGCTACCAGTAACTATTTAATATAAGGAGCAAAAGGTTGGGATGGGAGTTGGATGGGTCCCACAATCCTGGACTTTGATGCACGAGTCCAGTGTTCACTTCCCGTTCTAAAGTGATGTTTTTTTTTCGACACCTTACCATGTACCTCCTTGCCCTAAACCTAACTGTGCAGGATTTTATCGCCTAAACCTAACCGTCTATGCTGTTTTGCATGTGCTTTTGCCTAATCACAACCGTGTGCCACGTCATCCTACCGTGTGCATTTGTTGACATCACAATCGTTGTATCCTGGAGTGTTAGGAATAAATACAGAAGGATACCTAACTGGTTGAATGTAGACGCAGAAGTCCACTGACAGAGCTGCAACATGAAACAAATTGGGTTGAGAACGTATTAACATAGCCAGTAATGAGTCACAACTTCCCCTCTTCATGTTAGTGATGAAGATTCTCAGCCACCCAGGTTATGGTAAATATCAGTGCTATATTGTTGGCGACTGGACTTGCTTGAGTTTCTTGAAGACGTTTCACCTTTCATCCAAGAGGCTTCTTTTGTTATAGACCTGTCACTAGAACAGAAGAAGCCTCTCCGATGAAAGGTGAAACACCTTCAAGAAACTCAAGCAAGTCTATTTGCCTATGATATAGCACTTAGAATTACCTGTTAGAGATGTGCTGGATTCAGTTGCTGATAATGTTTATAAAAAATTCTTTTCGTCTTACATCTCTGATACGGGTGAAAGGAAAAGATGAACTCAGCCGTTCATGAACCAGATCCTAAGGCCATGAAAGAAATCAGCTCTTATGAATCTGAGCAGCGCTGAGCTGACCTCCTCTCAGCTCTCTGAACTTAAACTTGGCTCCCCTTCCTGTCATTTCCCACCCAAGTCCATCTGAACTTTTTACATCGACATTCATTTCTTAGAGATGGAGGAAAATAATTCTGTCTTTAAAATGATCGCACTCAGAACTGTTTCATAAAGCACTTTTTAAAATAAAAAGCAGATTTCATCCACCCAAGAATACAAACCATGCTGTAGAGACAGATTGTAGACTTGAGGAACTGAAATTTGAAAAATATTTGAATTGAAACTGCTGTCAAAGGAGGTGCCATTGTCATTATGGGCAAGTACAATTATGCCAATGAAGTTCTCTGATGACTTGAGGATACATTTTATATGGAAAACATTGAAATGGGTCCCAGTCATTTTGGGCAGCTGCAACTACAACTCGAAGTGGGTACTCTTGATGGTGATATTTGTCAAAAGGAGTCAAAATGTTGGCTGAATGAGTGTTCTACAAAAGTCTTTTTATGTATTTTACCAAAAAGCCAAAGAAACCACCTGGTAGACCCATTGTTTGTGGAACTGGAAGTCTAACAGTTTTCCATCAGGCTTTCAAGACGACCACACCAAAGACTTTGCACAATAGTCTAACATCAAAGGCAGCTTTCATTTTTTAATATTTGTGAAAGAACTCAAACAACACCAAGGATACTGAGTCTTGATATACAAACACTGGCTACCAGCCAGCTGTTGCAGATCAGTTTTGGATGGTTGCAGGGAGCAGTATGTGTCATGGGTCTTTATGTGGTGATTTTAGGCATGTTTTTTTAATATTATTAGACAGTGAATAATGGAGAGTGACACAACCCTGAGAGGTAAGGAGGGGTTATAGTATGTGCAACAGAGGAGCTTGAATATACTTTGACCCACTATGTTGCATCTGTAGCTATATGATATGCAAAACAGGGCTGCATGATGTGTGGAAAATATGTGCTTTACAAATAAAGTTGTTGAATATTGCCATTACAATATTACTTACGATCAGTAAATGGATCCATTGTATAGATTCAGGGGGATATATTGGCAGAAATGTAATATTTTATATTGTGTATGTTTCCTTTAGTGTCTAATTGCCTGAAAATACAAGAATCGTCGTTTTTTTTGTGACTGTAGAATTGACCATTTATATCAACATAGGGAGCACTGCCATGTTTCTACAGTAGCCTAGAACAAAGAAGCCTAACACTGACTTTAGGTAGGGCCATTCACTGTGGTTAGCAATCCCTCTGCAACGAGTAGCATCACAAAAACAAAGATGTTTTAATATGGTCCAGGTCCTTTTGTTCTGAAGAAGAGGGGACCTCTGCAGATAATTCGGCTCCCAGTAAAACCTCCCTAATGTCTAGATCCTCAGTTACTAAGAAACAGGATAGCACACATCAGCAGGTGCTAACGGCCCATTTGCGACACAATAAACAGCTTTGGATAAAAAACGATTTATAACATCAAGCTGCTACCAGGTCTGTTTGTTGAAAAGAACAAGAACTCCATGGATAATTTGGCTCCAAATAAAAACCTCCTGAGCAATGAGCACCAAAGGAATCCTAAGCTGGAGTTCGCACTTGGCACACGTTAAAAGTTTCAGCTGCTTGCAATATGCAGTTCTCACCACTGGATGCCGCTAAACCCATGAGTCCTACACACTGCTTCTTTAAAGTGAACTCAGTTGGCTGCCTTTCTGCTCTTTTCATTATCCTGCTAAAATACAACAAGTGGCTTCTTGAATTTAAAATATAAAAGGGAATTATTTATAACAATCTGTTATTGAACAAACTGAGCATTGAACTGAACACAAAAGGCGCCAATAAAAAAAAAACAGCCTTTGTAATTTTTTAAGTTCAGTTTTTTACTGACTATCTCTTCCATTTAAAGAAAAGAAAACCCTGAGTGCCATGGTGCAGTCTCTCCCAGCGTGCTTTTTACCCAGATTGGCACTGTGAAGATGATGTAAGAAACAAATAAAAAAAAAAAAAACAATACATTGTGCAGCCCTGCAAATCCACTAATATGCAGCAATGTGCATTTTAGTATTTCTCCTGCAAAATTTAATTTTCCTTTAGAAAAATTGGTGCCAACAATCACTTAACGCACTGGGTCCCATCATTAGCATAACCAGTATTCAGCACCATGTAGATGAGATGATAATTTTGGTGCTGTCACAGTTTACACAGGGACAGATGTTCATTGCGCTAAACTTACAGCAGAGTAGTGCTTTAATTGCTAAAGGTGTTTGCTTAGTGTCTTTACTTGTGTTTACATACAATCTAGCATTTGTTCAGTAACAGCGTTTTTGGTTTGCATACTTCAGGTAAGACTGTTGGCTTGTGCTAAGTGTTGCTATGGGAACCACAAAGGTCAGAATGTCTTTTGAGTGGAGATGTGAAGGCTCTGCATAGGAGACAAATTTACCTGTCTGAGCAACACACAGAGAGAGAGTGAGAGACTCCTTTCTGTTGCTTCCTCGTCTTTTTTTGCATCTCTCGGCTCCCTGTTTTGGTCCCTCCCTCACAATAAACGGCTCTTTACAAGCCTCCGCTCCTCTCCTCCATCCTTCTTCTCTCCTCAGTGGTTTATAGACAGATCTCATCTCCTCTCTTGCACCACACATTGTACTTCTAGAGAGGCATTCTCATCGACACTGACAGCTATCTAATTGCCCTTGCATCCTTATGAGTAGCTGTGGAGCTTCTCCCCCAATCCCCCCACCACCCCCACCCCCAAGCTATTACCAGAGCTGGTGCTCTGCTACGCTGTGTGGTATTTTATAGTGTGTCTTTCATTGTGCACTGGCTGTAGCCAGTAGTGCCTCATCAACTTACAGCTCGATAGAGTAGTTCAGAACGGAGGATTTCCGTCAATGATGGGAGGTGAGAGGAGGGGGGAGGAAAATGAGCCCTGAGGAAGAGACAGAGAACAACCTTTCCTTTACAGATCCATTTCAGAGGTGTTTTTGTATGCTGGCATGTCAAAGAGAAGTGTGTTATGACGGCGCTGATGCACAGATGGGCATCACAAATAGCAGCGTGATAAAATTTTGTTGCCTGGTTTTATGAATTTCTGCATGCACACACACACTCACACACACACACACATGCATAAACACACAAATATTTTTTTATAGAGAAAACATTTTCGGTAAATTCTGTTCAGCGTTAAAAAGAAAGTGGATTTTATTAGCATTAGCAAGACATTTTAATGAGCACTGAATTGAAAAACATAAACAATCCTTCGCACATGTACACACAAACAAACAAACAAACAAACATGCACATTCTCATGTGTGCACACACTTCCACGCACAGACTTTGATGAGACAGATGGCAAACGGCTGGTGGATGAACCAAACTGTCCGTGTTATCTTTAGGTGTAATGGTGCGGTTAATGATTCTGCCTTGCTTGAACGCTATAGAATATTACATAAATTACAATGTATGCGTTATCAGTTAGTGGGAGAGACAGAAGAATTTATCTTAGTTTGAGTAGCTGTTCATTAGCCTTCCCTCCCAGGCATCGAGTGATATGAGAGTCTAAATCAGCCAGACAAAGGATCAAAGTTTTGCCCTGAAACTTGGTCTGTTTTTAGCTTGACCCGATTGGATTAGCTGGTTATTAGGATGCGCCGCTGAGCTTCAAGGCTACAGCATGTTTTATAACATCCAAACCCTCGTAGTGGGTGGATTCAGCTACATGTCCTTGGAGGGAGAGAGAGCGAGAGAGGGAGACAGACTCTCTCTCTCTCTCTCTGTGTGTGTGTGTGTGTGTGTGTGTGTGTGTGTGTGTTGGCATATATGTGCATCTATGTGTGCCAGTATTGTGTTGTATTTAGTGTCTGTTTGAGGAGGATCGGACGGACAAACCTCCTCTGAGTTTATTGATCCTGTTCTATCCTATCCTCCCAGAGGGACAATGCCACGCTACATCACTACCTTCTGCACCTCTGTGTGTTTTCCAGTAGGTGTGTGTGTTTGTAATAACCCTACATGAGCACTATCTGGGGCTGTGTTATGTTGTATGTTGCTACCTCTGTGTGAGTCCCCTGAGAATTCATGAGGCACTGGGATTATCCTGGCCAGTCTCACATCACCTGAACCAAGTCATCAGTCACTTCTGTGTGTGTGTGTGTCTGTGTGTGTGTTTGGGGGAATACATGCGTAGATAATGCACATCTTCCCTCTGCTGTGTGACAAGATGAGAGGATTTGCGATCATGCCAAAACAATGCCTTTTGTGTGTGTGTGTGTTTGCGGCCACGTGTGTGTCGGTGGAATGTATTTTCTTTTCTTTCCTGCTCATGCGGGAATATGTTTTTGTTGAGATGCTTACATGCAGTATAGAAAGCAATGTTTTGTTCTGGACCAGCTAAACAAAGACACGAGTGAGACCCAGAGGGACATGATTAAATATGATGGACACTGACAATTGTTATTTTCATAATTGTTATTTACACTTTTTCAATGCTAATATTTCAAAGGAAATAACAGAGGGCTTGGAATGGAAAATAGAAATAGATTACAGTTTTATATATAATCTATTTTACCGATACAATATGCTATAACAGGCCTGTTTCACACGTTTTGACTTATTAGCTAAAGCACTGGTGTTACTAATAACATAAAGTCTCTTCTCTTCTATTCTGTTTTATTCCCCATAAGTGAGCCGACATGCACAAAACCACAACCTGCAAACTAAAGCAGCTAAATTAAATTCAGCCATCATTTGGTTTTATTATGAGAGGTTTTTTTCTACTATATCATGTCAAACTTGTTCTCATTCCTGGTCATCAAATACCAAGACTTTGTCACGTGTCCCGTGTCTGATACCGATGCAAAGTGCACCCTTTAGCATCTGTATGAGACGTATGGGGCTTTAACAAACTCCAATGTAAACCCAACATAGTATAAAGAGCACGATAGTCTGGGAAAAGAGGAAGTAAGGATGGCGAGGTCAAACACGTGGGGTTTTTGACTCAGGAGACTGCCGTTTGTGTCCCTTAAGAGCCCAAAAGTTAACACTTTTGGGCTCTTAACTAACTTTCAGTTATTTTAGCAACATAAGTCATGTGACATATGTAGTTAACTTGCACTAATTTATGTTACATATGTACTTATTCTATATTTTTTAACCACCATATTTTTTCCTTAACCTAACCAAGTAGTTGTAGTTCCTAAACGTCACAAGAGGTTTATTTTAAAAAAGACACTGTATGAAACAAGGGGAATGTGAGCAGAAACTGATCCATGCAAAACTGACACAAAAGGGGTATCGTAGTTTGAATGGCTGCTGATCAAGCTGCTATATTTGTCAAGTTGAGACTGAGAGCATGTTGTCATATGAAAAATCTACCGTGACCAAGGTTTATAATACAAAAAATTCATACCACTTAAACATACTATATATGTGACAGATTCTACATTTGTTTGTATGTATAAATACATCAGATCACTACTATGCAGTATGTATAGTTGAAAAAAAGGTTTATCATTTGAAATGTAAAAAAATAACAATGTATGCACATAATTAATTTCTCAAATCCATTTTAGAAATAGCTTTTTCATTAATGAGCCTGGGAATTAAACACACCAAAATAAAACCCTCGCATTGAAAGTAAATCTCTGAAGGCTGCCGTGGTCAGCCTTGGAGAAATGAGCAAAACATTTGCAGAAGACAGTGTGCTTTTTGTTTGAGGTCATCTTGTAAAGAAACTCCCTGTAGTCCATGAAGGAGAAAGTACGAAAACATCCTTCTTTATCTTTAGTTTGTGCATATTTGTGCATGTGTGGGTTTAGTCGTGACTTAAAAATAAAATAAAAAAAGGAGATAAATGTTAGCTTATGAATAACAAAATCTTATTTTGTTAGACAACAAATGCTTAAATTTAAAGAGAAAATTTCCAGCTCATGTAGATTCCTCAAGACACGACACAGCGTCTGTGGGAAAAATTGCAGAAAAATCATCAGGTCTAGACTGAGGCCACAAAATAGGTTATTTATTTCCAAGACTGATACAGATCTGGACTGGCGTGGGTGTTAGAGAGCATGAGCATGCACTCTACCTTTAAGCCGTTCTATTCCTCCGGGGGAAGGGTCTCTCTTTTTATGCCTGTAGGACACAGCCAATCAGATCCAAGATCAAAGGTCAGGGGTCAGAGGTCAGGGCCGCAGTGACAGCAGCACATTCTTCAGACCACCTCCAGCCAGGTCTCATCTCAACGCTGCTCTGGGGCCAGATTTGTGATTGTTGTGCTGGGTTGAGGATTGCTTGTCGGCTGATTTGCGATCGGCAGAGAATAGTTATTTATTGAGGTTGGCCGGAGGAGTAAAAGGTGAGGTAATTGGTTGTAAGCTGGAGATTTGAGGTTATAGAAGCAATGAATTGTGGTCTCAACTGTGTCCCATAGGTTTCAGAGACAGTTGCCATGTTGATACAGCGCAGTATCACAGTCACGCAGTGTTACAGCCTCGTGAAAGATAAATTATTATTTTAGAGAAGGACACTTCAACCTCCAAACATTGGCAGGGCCTAGTTTTTAATATGCTTGCTTACTAACAGAGCTTACTAAATAAATTAGGATGGAGGGTCTCAATTTTGGTGCCAATATAACTTCAAGTCCAATTTGTTTCCTGCCGTAGCTCCAAATTGAAGGGATTGAAATAGAAGTCCAAGCCCTGGCAAATTTGTTATAGACTTTGGATCACAGCTTCATTATACACTCTCATTTTCTTTCTCTAATATTGTGCTGCATGTCATTTCCCTGCAAATAGCCAAAAAGGATATATTAAGTGTTATCAGGCTTTGGGCTCTGATCTGCGCTGATACATTTGAAGGTCAGACCTCATAGAGGAAATGGAAATAAAGAGTATAATTTAATCTCAAGTGTATTGTAATAAAACTAGACACACAAAATGAACTGCGTGGACAACGTACGGTCTATTGTTTTAAAAGCTGATAGACTAATTGTATTGCAACAAGGACCACTTTGGAATAAGTGAACACTTCCAGAGACACATAATGAAATACAGGCTGAATGGACGGGGGGGTGGACAGGGAAGTGCTTTGTGTGTGACAGCAAAAGACTCACTCCCATGACAGTGCATTCATTTGTGTAGATCCACGTCTCAGTTTGTTTTTTTCCCACATGTGTTTTGAACTGTCCTCCTTTTTTCCTCTATTTATTCACTGTGGGCCTAAGAGGAATGTCTCAGGCTGACTGTGTTTTGTCTCCCACACAGGCTGATAATCGCTAATGTGTTAGCTGTTTTCACAGAAAGTGCCAGACTTTCGGAGGAAACGCAACGCCACTTCAATTTGCACCTTGTCTTTAGAAACGTGTGAACAACAGCGAGAGAGTGTTAAGCAAACCCTTAGGGAATGGTCTTTAAAAAATGATGCTCGGAAAAAAAAATAAGTGTGAGAAAAAGGCGAGATGAGGGCATCATTAAGGAAGAATATGGCGGATTCTTTGAGTCCAAATGTGTCGGCGCAGAAATTCTGCTCTTCCTTACAGTATTTTCACCCCCAAGATGCAGCGCAGATTAAAAATGACAGTGATTCATCTAAGGTTGAGCTTCATAGATAGATATGTGAGGCGAATCGCTGGCAATAAAAAAGACAATTTTGTTCCTAATGTGGAGGATTGGGCCTTTGTGACAGTCTCTATAAAGAGACTTAACGTCCCCCTCAGTGACTCCGCTGTCCCAGAGCCTCACTGCCACCTCTTCATACATATACATGGCTGCTAAAGAGACGGTTCATGAATACTATCAGGGTCCCAGTCTGCGAAAGTATTGTCTGTGTTCCTACGTGAGTGTGTTTGAAAATGTGTGGTGATTTCATTTTTCTTCTCATCATAAATGCTATTACTGGCTGTATGTATTCAGCTCTTTTGCATGATCGTCTTCCGCTCGCCTTGTTGTCCGTGCAGCAATTGTGGGAACCAGTAAGGTTTTGTGTTCATCAACCTCAGCAGTTGTGTGTTTTTCTAGCCATTACTGCCTCTACAGGTACCTTCACACTGAGCTCTGCTGGTAATGGTTTTCTCCCTGGTGGGAATGTGTGCTTATAAAAAGGCTTTACTAGGGTTAACCCTCGATGTGTGTGTGTGTTTGTGTGTGTGTGTGTGTGTGTGTGTGTGTGTGTGTGTGTGTGTGTAGGTTTTTAATCTTTGTGTGTGTCCATGTTGGTGAAATCTTTTAATGCAACTGTTTATCAGAGGAAAAGCCCGAGGGCAAAAATCTCTTTCTTTCTCTCACACTCGCGCACAAACACACACACATGCCCTTTAATGAAATGTTAGCCGCTATAGAGTTTTGTAGTCGGCCTATGTGTGTGTCTGGGTTGTGAATCTTTATCAGTAGTGACTTGATATTGTGTATGTTCAGGGAGAGTTAGCTGTGTTCAACTGCAGCTGCCAGCCTTTTCTTTATTACACTGTGCTGTAACTGAACTGGAGAACTAGTCCCAGACTTACTCTGTGTGTGTGTGTGTGTGTGTGTGTGTGTGTGTGTGTGTGTGTGCTCTTTGCGTACCTGTGGCAGCTGTCATGAGCATGCTGTCTAATCATCTAATGTGTCACTCTTCACAGTGGAACAGATTCCAGACTCTGGTCGCTGTCACTCTAGCAGGGAGCCATCTCACCTCTCTGGTAGTTAGTCAATCAGTGTTTTAATTGTGCCGCAGTGGGAGCATGCATATGTTTGTCAGGGACGTTCTTTAAAGTTGTGCTAAGCAGGGATCATCGGTTATTGTTTGTGTACAATATGGACGGCGAAAAAGAAAGCTAATCCCCAAATCACTCTTGTTCACTATAGATGAATCCTATGGCGGCTTGTGTGTTCTATTACTGCGGTGACAAGTCGTCAGAGTCTGCTGCAAAGGTTGTCAGTTTTTGAAATAAAATGAGATAATCAATGACAAATTTTGTCGGTAAATGCAGACATTATTGGGTGTCTTTCATATAACTGTTAAGATTTCAATGGTTAAAACAGATTACTTGTACTAAACTTCAAACTAACTGTGTTTTGGTTTAACAGTGGTGTTGAGTGGTGACTTTTGGCAGCATGGATCGGTGGTTTCTTGAAGCAGCTTTGACGATGTTTTTAAAATTGTTCAAAGTAAAACTGAAAGCCCTCACAAGGTCATCTACATGTTCTGTTCACTAAGCTGTTCACGGGCACATTTGGCTGAAAGTCACGAGTCGGTTAACACTCACTTATCCAACTAAAACACCGGGAAGAATTGTATGTGTTTTATTTGTGATGTTGACCAACATTATGTAGCTGACATTATGTGTTTTACTATCATTTTTTTTTCAAAGTTAGTCGCTAGTTTTGGGGTAGCTTAGGACTTTGCTGGTTCTTCCCAAACTCCTAGACATCATTGTCAAAAGTAATATTACATAGAGGATAAAGGTAAAAGTAGAAAAGGCTCAGTTTTTAGGACAGCTTGTATTCAAAAGCAAAGGAGATGTCACCACAGACAGGGCACTTGTTTACTTTCAGGACTCTCTCAGATCTGTCTGTTTACAGTTGATTCTTGGGAGTTACAGTTTCTGCTATTTCTGTAGCTTCCTCTTGGATGCGTGCCACTTCAGGATGGCACCTGGTTGCCATGTTTTTATTAAGTCCCAACCTCAGTTGTGCCCAGAGTCTCTGCAGATAAATACACCACCACGCACTTTTAGTGGGACATAAGTGATGACTGTGAGGGATTACTTTTGTAAGAATCTGTATATTGATTTTTAGGAAAATCCTGCATAGCATATCTGTAATACAGTGGTCTTGACTTCTATACAGTATATTAGTTTGATACGAATTAGCACTTGGACCCATCTTTACCTTTTTGCACTAATAACAAATCCAAACAAAAACATGATAGACAGACTAACTGAACGTTCAACACATCAAGATAGAAACAACTTTCTGTACAACAGTGCACATGGTAGATTTTTGGATGTCTCTGACAGCCACTTGTAAGTACTCCACATGCCTCATGGTTGTTGCTTTAACTGCACTAACTTTGAGTGGATTTTTGACACAGTGTCTCATTTCTTTCCTCTTGAATCCTTTTCACACAGAGGAAAAAATCTGATTGGCGGCTTTCCGTGTCAAAGAGTCAGAGCAGCATTTTTCAGAAGGCAAGTAAGCTGCCTCTAAAAAGAAGCAGCATTCCACACTGTGTCAAAGGGGTGATTCAGAAAACAGCTTCAATATTTTGCTACTTTATGCACATTTAAATCACTGTATGTTTACATTGATCATCAGTTCTCTTTAAGGTAGCCTGACATCGCCAGAACAAATCACAAATACAAATTAATCTGAAACCTCTCAGTTCATTTTTGATTTGCAAGGGGCGCTATTATGAGCCGATGACCAAAATGCCTTTGGACGCAACAACCAATCACAGCCACACACGAAATAGCACTGAGTGACAGACAAATGCAAACAGATGTCAGCATCCGGAAAAAAAACTGTGAGGGTGAAGCATCAGTACGTCTGGAAACGAGTGCTGCTGACTTTGACATGAAAGATCCCACATCAGCTTCAGTCATTTGATTGTTTTGGAAAATGTCTCAGTGCCGCTCCTCTTTACGAAACTATGTTTATGCTCACTGCAGTGACCCTGCGCAACACAGTATTAGAGGAACGGTTGTGATTGGCCTGGGTAAGGTACGGCTGGCTGTCTGGAAATTTGGCTGAGCAGGAGGGGGGGACCAGACGTATGTGCCAGAGCAAACAAAACAAGAGCTTGCAGATTTGTCTGGTTCCCAGCGTATGTTTAAGGTGTTGAGTCACAAAATCTCACCATGGATGGGGCACCCCTCCAAAATCTTTTCCTGACAATTCACAAGATTTTTAGTAAACGCCAAAGTATTTTTGTTGCTGTGACAGTCTTTTATAGCTTGATATTCATATTGATAAAACAATTTTCATATTATTATAAATATATATATAAAGATATATACTTTAACTTCTATGTCTTTTCTTTATCTGGGCAATTTGAAACTAAATGCTTACTAGTGAAACATTTACTTCTGCTCCTGAGAACTGACAATGCTGTCGATCAGGAGAGGGTGCTCAAAGTTGACAGAGATGCTTGTTTAATCAGCAGCTTGATGTGATATTATCAAAATGAACCTCTACGACTGGATCTAACTCGTATGATTTTGATGAATTGGATCTTCATTGGTGAGGACTTGATAATGACAGTGACTAGTTTGCTACTGGGGCATCGATGTGACTGGAGCAGGGAGAAGGTTGGCAGCGTGTGACGAAAGAGGCCGTGCTCTCTGACAGACCTTGCTCTGTTGCTGTCTAAAATATATGACTCCAGGTGATGCGCAGTGCTAATTAAAATTGATTACATAGTCCTGCTGGTGTTGTGCCCTTCAGTAACAGCTCTCTTCTTTCGTCTTCATTCATTCTCTGCACTTTTAATAGCTTTTTGTGTATTCTTCTTGTCTCCGGTCCTTTACTCCTTTTTCATTTTACTCCTCACTTTGTAAGCCAATTTGCGATGCGTCTGATAATGATGGTAGAAATATTGTCATTTATTGGTGTTATACAGTGTGCATGGCGCATCTCATCACAGACAGACAGGCGCAAGGATTTCTCAGCATGACCTTATTAAAAGGAGTCATCATCATTGCAGGAAAAAGCTAAGTACTTGTGGAGAAATGACACCGCTGCTAATGAGGACATCGCAATGGCTTCCTCAATGAGCATTTGAGACGAAGGCAGAGAAGAGAAGATGTAAAATGAGAAAAAGAACAAAAAAAGGAAGAAGCCCAGGGAGCATAGGTTGGATTGATTTGGTCACATGGTGCCCCAGAGTTGGCCAAAGCAATAAGAGAGCTGCAGGCTAAAGAGTCCAGTGAAACGCTGGCAATGAGAAACAGACCACAGATGTCTATACATCAGCCCCTCGTTCTCCTTGACCACCTGTATCTCTGAGCCATTCTGTCAACGTCTCTACCAATAGATTGATGCGGGAAACATTCTCCCTCCAAGCCTTTCCCTTTGTCTTTCTTCATAGCTTTATTTTCCACTTTCTCAGCCTGTCTTACTCTAGCAGTGCTGGATCCACAGGTTTATGCTCGGGTTTTGATTTGTGTTTCTGTGTGTGTACGCGAGAAGCCGATGGTGTGTTTGTTTGTTTTGTGTGTGCCATGTGCATATAAGTGTGTTTCTCTACCTGCCCAGGCTTGGGATTAAACGTCAGTCTCGTAGATTGATGTTCTCTCTGATAGAACGCCACAGCAGGAGTGAATCCATCGCAGTTTACAGATGGGAGTAGAGAGACACACTTCAGAGAAACATATCGAATATCGAGTTCAGAACGCACAAGTCAACGCGGCACACGCACAGACTTGAATGCAGCAGTTTTTATAGACACATTGTCTATTCCTTCAGCGTTTTTTCCTCGTAAGCATAGCAGTGTGTTGCTGCTGATGGTCCATATTCGACATAGGATGAGCTTCTATGAGAGAGCGTCAGCCGAAAAGGGCAGGAGGTTAAATGCTTCCGTTTTCAGCACATACAGGGGTCATGGACTGGTAATGTGCTGCAAGTGGCTGGCAGTGTGCCATGTGGAAAGGGCACACTTCTACTGTTTCAGCGAAGTGGAAGAGCTGGGGAGGGCTTGTGGGTGTGTGAGTGTGTGTTTGGGTGTTTCTGAGTATGTGAACATATATGAGTGTGTGTAAGTGTATGTGCATGTAGGTGTGAAAAAGTGTGTAAGTGTATGAAGTGAGTGATTCATGGCGGAGGCCAGGGAGTGATGTACCTCTGCTGCAGTTTTGGCATTCATCCATTTTTTGAGAACATTTTTATCAGACTCTCCTCTGTGGGTGACCTCTCTAATGTCTGTGTGTGTGTCAGCGTGTGTGTATCACATAAATACTGTATATGCAGTCATGTCAGGTCTAACAGTGTGCGTGGTTGGATGATACTGGTCCTGAAACAATATAGTAGTTGACTGACTGAAACTTAAAGGGACAGTACACCCCAAAATCAAAAATACATATTTTCCTTCTTACCTGTAGTGCTATCTGTCAGTCTAGATCTTTTTGGTGTGAGGTGCTGATATTGGCCGTAGAGACAACTGCCTTCTCTCCAGTATAATGGAACTAGTTGGCACTCAGCTTGTGGTGCTTAAAGCACCAAAAAAGCACATTTGAAAAACTAAAAAGCAATGCCTCTTTCCACAGATGATGGCCCAGTTACTCATGATAATCCACAGACCTTGATTTGAGCAGTTTAATATTGGTATTTTCTCTACTGAACTCTTTAAACAGCTTGAATAAAAGATACTTATGAGTGAATCCAGTCATTCATTCATTAGCTGTAAGCGCTTGTCGCAACCAGCCAGCCATATCACTGTGCTAGTCTTTGACAAACCACCCCACCAAAAAAAAGAGGATTTCAAGAGTATTTTAGCTCAGCCCAAGAGGACGCCATTAATATTTATATCTTGCACTGTCACAAGCTTGTCGCTAAGTATACACATGCCCCTGTTTGCAGATTGATATGATTGACAGGTGTAGTTTGGTAGAAAGACAATGGTTCCTACATGACACTGTTCACAAGTTCTGTGGATTATCTTGAGTAACCGGGTCATGATCTCTGGAAAGTAAAATTCTTTTCAAATGTATTTTTAGTGTTTTGAGCACCACAAGCCTCGTGCCATCTGTTTCTATTATATTGAAGGGAGAGCAGATATCTTTACCACTGATATCTCCAACACTGTTAAACTATGTAAAACTGTTAAAGGGAAAGTTCACCCCAAATCAAAATTGGGAATTTTTACTCTTACTTGTAATGTCATCTCAATATGGATTGTTTTAGTTTGAAGTACAGTTTTATAATCTTAGAATCACTTGTAATTTATCAGGCAAAACTGCAGAATATTTACTGTTTGCAGCTTCTAAAATGTGTGATGAAACAACCACAGCTGAAAATTTGAATATCTGAATCTCTTTTTCTCTTTTCCCCTGCTTCCCCCTGGAACAGCTGTAAGAGGTGAGTACCTTATCACCACATCCATCACCTCTCTGTAAGCCGCAACTGATATTGAACAAGCTCTCTTTATGTGGTAGTAACATGGGTGAATGACACAAAAAGAGCCTGGAGAACTATTATACGGCCTCTCTTGCCTCCTTTTTTCCATAAGTGATGGTTTGAAGGTCCAGAATGGCTCTCAATCCTTCTTGTGGGATTTTATGGTTGCAGACAACAGTAACAGTGTGTTTTCAGCACGCCCACAAGACTCCCACAGTAATACTAGATTTCTCATTTTGGGACTGAAAAAGACCTGCATGCTACATTTACAGACATTAAGTCCGAACTAGTCATGCTGGAAAATGTAATTCATTCCACAAAGTCCCATATTGTCCAGACTCTCAAGTTTATACATGAGCCTATCTGGCCTTCTACAAATCCCCCCCCAAAAGTGGAAATGTTCTTAGCAAGCAGCAGCAGAGGAGCTGTCCTTGGTGCTGAACTCGCAGGAGATTTGAGAGCTGGATTTTCTGTCTCTGTGTAAGTTTTCTGCTGCAACACTGGGTAATAAATGTGCTGTTGGGAGACACATGATTGTATCTAAGACATTATGAGAAGTCCTGCTTTTATGTCGAGTAGACAGTTTGTGGCAGAACTCAGGATGAAAATGTGTTTGTTTTTTTCTGTGGCTTTGCGACTGTTTGTCTAAGCTTTATTTTCTTTCTCGCTCGTACACTCATTCTCTCGCAGCCTGTGCATGCGCTTCTCTCTCGTTCTGATGTTGTCAGCGTGAATTTTTTGCCACATGCAAATATTCGAAAACAATCAATCATGGTTCAACATGATTTCAGTGTTTGATGATTGCCTTATGCACTCACACTTGGGAAATGTCTATCAAACGCACAGACTGCATTAAATAAATATTAGGGCACGTTTGGTCCTCTGCCTTTATGAATACTTTAAGGCACAGCTACAGATCCAAGCTGCTGTGTCTGTGAGGAATGAAGCATTAGTTGATCTGACGCTGGCTGTGGATATGTGGAAATCTGATTGATTTGGCTCAGTCTGCAGGACAACAGCGAATGTAGAAGCATTGCATCATGGTGTTGCTGTCAGACAAAACCTCTCATACCTCCAGTGTTGATGTTTTATCGTTCCTGACTGGAATTGAATTGTGCTTTTCTGAGCGCTGTTGTTTTTTTTATGACCGACGGGCCCTCGGGGACCCATTACAAACCCGTTGTGTAGTTTCAAAATGCCCAGGCATCAATTGGAATATCTGACTGGATGTTAACTCAGTTCCTCACAAAAACATACATTTCAGCAGTACAAGTCTGGAGTCTGACAGCAGCAGTAGGTGTGAGTACTGAGTGTGTAAACAGATGGTGGAGAGCAGAGATGGCAGAAGGCTCAGAACTGTCTTCACTTCCAGCTCGTCTCCCTCCATGTATGGGAATGTTAGTTCATATCACACTGAGAAATGCCTCCAGCAACATCTTTCCTGCTGGTCGGCATTCTTCAACTCAGTCAAACAGCACATACATACATACACACACACACACACACGCACACACACACACACATACACACACACACACACACACACACACACACATACACACTCCTTTCAAAAGAAAAGAGATGTCTGCCAGATGTGTACCACATCTATATGCTGTTGTCCATCTGCCTTTTTGTCTTGTTTGTACGTATATGTGCATGCAAATGAGTGTGTGTGTGTGTGTGTGTGTGTGTGTGTGTGTGTGTGTTTTTCTCCGCAGTAAAAGACACACTTGTTAGATGTACATTCTGAAGCACACTAATTAACAGCCTCGTTAAGACTCAAGCAGCTCTCCTGCCGAGGCTGAAGAACACACACACACACACACACACACACACACACACACACACACACACACACACACTGATTTGCACATGTAGGCATACATATCCGCTCGTCAACATATGCATATACATGAAGGAAACATATCTGAATGCACAATCAGAAGAAAAACAATAACATGCATGCACGCACAGCACATATAGAAACACAGCTACACAGACTAATACAAACAAGCTTTTTTAATCAGGACATCTTCCATCATTACAGGAATGCTGTACATTCTGCTGTGTTTGCATGAACATTAATAAAGGCCATGCTTCGTGTATGATGTTATTATTTAACTGTAATATTGCCACAGCAGTCAGCTGTGACTGCTGTCAGTCCAGCTCACACATGTTACATTAAGTCTGATTTCCCACGAAACATTCACATGGGAACCACAGCAGCCTCGCATCACCCCGTTCCCCTCGACCCCCTTTTTTTTCCCCGCTTGTGTCACTCCCCCATGCCGTCACTGGCTGTGATATGCATATGCAAATTTGGTGCTAAATTGCTAATTATAGTTTATTGCAGTAACAGCACCGCAATTAGGGAAGGCAGTGGTCATGCAGAGGAGACACCAAGGTCAAAACAACATTTTGACACGCCAGAAATTGCAAATTAAAGCAATAGCTTTGCAGAAATCTCCATAAAATATGTCCTCACATGACTTAACTGACTAAATTAAAATTTTTGGCTTGATGGGTAATTAATGCATTCACTTTTAACTGGCCACTTAAAGCTGCAGTTTCTAACTTCATATTTGCCAGAACTGTTACTATATTCACACACTATTAAATGAAACTGATAATCGGGGGGGGGAGTACTTCTCAGGGCATTATCACATGTGAAGAGAAAACTACCAATCAGAGCTGAGGAGTCTCTGACAATCCTATCAATCACTGCTTATGAATTGTGGTCCAGCCATTAAACTAGGCATGGCTGATCAAATATAAATCAATATTCTGGTACTGCATTAACTCTTTCTCACCTCAGATGCTTTCAGAAACATATTTACGTGTGCTGTTAAGCTGTTAAATGATGTGACTCGGCTGCCATGTTGGGAACAGTCAAACAAAGCACTGCTCTGGCCAGATAAAACTTGGCATTGCAGTAACTAAATCTTAATTCATATTTGATCAGCACTGCCTCGTTTGACAGTTTGACCACTGTTCATAGAGTGATTGACATGATTGACAGCTGCATTAGAAACTCTTCAGCTCTGATTTGTTGCTTTCGTTGCAGTAGATTCTGGTAAATGCCATTAGAAGCAGTAGGAAGAGGAGAAAGGACATACTTTTATTTCAGAGATTATGTATCTCATGTACTACAGAATATAGAGACAGTTTGAGCACAAACCACAAAAGGTTGATGTAGTCTGTAATTCCTTTTAATTTTCAGTAACAGGTGAAACATTTCTGTTCTGTTGTTTGTGTGTTGTTTCATAAACGGTTGTTGTGTGGGACAGCACTGCATTGTGCATGCTTCTAGGATTGTTACTGCATGTGTTGATGTGTTTTCAATGCTAATGGGATGTTGAATGACACATACTGGTAAATAGGTGTGAATACATAAACTCTCTGAAGGACACGTTTGTTTTGTCTCCATTATGTCTAAATATATATCTCTCCCCTCTATCTGTTGATATGATAGTAATGGCTATGACAGAATAATGCATTTTAAATGCCTGACAGATGGGTAAAACTATGGCTTCTTCTTCTCTCTGTCCCTGTGGTTCTGCATGAATGACCATTTAAACACACACTGTACTGTACGACACACAGTAACAAACACACACAAATGGTGTAAAGGCCATTTGCTGCTTGCTGCATTCTGTCTTCATGACGCTGCTCTCACCAGGCGACTCACAGATCCCATAATTTAGCCCTTATCTTGCTGGCGGAGGTTGTTTGTAGGGGAATGTGTGTGTGTTTCTGTGTGTAGGTATGAGTGTGTATGTTTTAAACAGCCATTTTTGTGCCTGCAGATCAGGCACCACTAACTCTGCACATTGTATTTACCACCACCTTGATTTGCTCCATTGTTTGAGTCTTAAAAACAGTTGGCATTTGCAATCACTCTCCGCTACTTTGGCTAATTACTGCGTTTCACTGAGTAGGTGGTGCAGTGAAAAGGGGAATTGCAGGCAGCATATTATAAAATGTAGAATGCTTCGTCAATCATCCAAGTTACTCGGTTCACATGTGAGAATTTAACCTCGGTAATTATTGATGCATGAAGCCGTGTGCTAGAGGTGGAGGTTTACAGGAGGTGGGCTGCCTGGCCTTGAGCAAACCCACATCTGCAGAAGCCATGAGCTGAAAAGTGAGACGGGATCAATGCTGCAGGTCTTATTTAGATTCCAATTACAGCCATTTCTGATCAATTGGCTCCTCTCCACACCGGCAAACTGTGGCTCTGCCTTTGATCAATGGCCACACACACAGATGAGCTCACAGACTCAGAAACACAAGCGTTAACACACCTTCACTTTTTGCTTTCATGCATGCAAACACACACACACACACACACACACACACACACACACACACACACACACAATCACACACACACACACAAGCACGGATACAAAACCATCCAAATGTCTTTGATCAATGCCCACTCGGCCTGAGAGCAGGATCTGCATTATTTCATGCTCTGTAGTTCTAATTGATCGCAGGATAAAATGATTAGTGAAGGAATCTTTCATGTTGTTATTTTCCTTTTTCCACACACTGCGCCTCCTGGAATTCATTTGCAAGGAGAAGCGTTTGTCCTTGGATGTGTGTTCCTATGATTTTCGGTTTTGATCTCTCAAAGACGTAACAGGTACACGTTCAAGGAGCTTGCAGATTCCAGTTGCATATTATGATGTCATGCTTTGTGAGTTAGAAAATGATAGATTTATCTCTTCAACAGCGGCTTGTGGTGCATTTTACCTGAATCATTTCACTCATTTTGATAAGAAAATGTTCTCATCTGATTGATGCATTTAGTACACGGCACATTCATATTCATGTAACTTTTCATTGTATTTGTTAAAGTTTGCTTCCCATGGCCAGAAAAGTGGACAGTTAAGGTTTTTAAGGTCTAGTATGTAGGATTAAGTGGTAGTTAGTGGTAAGGTTGCACATTGCAACCAACAGAGATTTTTGTTCCAAATGTATACGAGAACTGCGGTGGCTTACAAAACTTTGAATGGCACTATATAGAGCTAGTGTTTGGTTGTCAGTTCTGGGCTACTGTAGAAGAGCATGGTGGACCCAAGGGGACCTGCTCCTGGGTTGATATAAGCAGCATATTCTAAGATCCTGTCTAGTAGCCGACCCAAAATATTCAATCATTCCTTTTTTTTTTCATATCAAGTTTTTAAAGTTTGATCAGGGTTCAGCAGGATGTTCAGGTGGCATGACATCAGCATTCACATGAATTCAGCAACAAACTGTGCTAACGATGAATCAGAAATGTGCAAGATTTATTGCCGACACTAAATATCAAACAAAAGCCAGAGACTATATCACAAGTTGCTGTGAGCTGTAAATTCTCCACTTCTAAGCATAAGGTCTCTCCTCTCTCCCTCTCTGTGCTGCTGCATGCATGCATGCTGCAAAATCAGGGGACCAAAATGTCCCGAGAAGTACACTGCACAGCATCCTGACTAGCAAAAAAACCCTAAAAAAAACAAACAAAAAATGACTTCTTAACTTGAACTGAGTGGTCATTGACTGATAATATGAATCTCTGACTATTGAAGGGCAGCCCAACTGTCTCCATGTATAGGGATACTTTTGAAAAAGGATATTTTCTCTATGTTTTGGCCTCTTATCCACATGCAAACTCAGTTTTAGATCACTGAAACATGTTTTAAAAGGCCTGAAGAGCATATTTTTTTAAACTCCAGTTACTTTGTATCCCTGTGAACATGTAAAAGGGAGCGTTTTGGAAAGGATGACGTCTTCTCCTCAGTTCATGCATACCCATTGCTGCTTTGTGTAATGAGCATACACTACAACTAACCATGGTGGACTGCCAGTTTGTTGAAGTTAGCACTGCTTGGACCAATGTCTACTTTACATTTAAACTTAGTATTGCTTCACCATGTCACAGTTATACTGGCTATCAACAACGGTTTTGAATCAGACTTGAACGAACCAGCAGATTGTGGGAGACTTTCCAGAGAGAAGTTGTTAATGAGGATTGTAAGGAAAACTTTAGCATGTGTAGATCAATGCACGTGTCTTTTAGTGAGCGCCTTCATCCTTATATTGAATAGGAATCAATGGTGATGAATCTTATACTCCATTTCTGCCAATACTTCCTTTTAAATGCTACACACTGGACCTTTAATATACCTGCTGGCATCACTGTGCTGTTGAGGTGCCTTTGAATGAGACTCTGAAGTACAGCAGTGGAAAGAGTGGGCAACAACATATAAAGTGGCAGACTGTACGTAGTGTAAATGCTCTAACCAACTTTTTTTTGGAATGAATCCATACGCATGTGTGCTTATGAAAAAGGAAAGAATAAAGGATGACATATTTGTGGGTGGTGTGAGTGACCACAGTCTCCCAAGAAGAAAACTTCTGTTTAATGAGCAGTAGATGACCTCAAATGATTGCAGATGGCTCCACACACAAGTCCACAGATGCATCAACACACACATTCTCACACACGCAGTAGCCCAAACTCCTCCCATGCACTCTTCCAGCATGCGTTTGTGTCAATATGTTTGCTTTGTTTGGATGCGTCAGTTCATTTTGTTGACTTATTTTCTGCATCAGAAACAATCGTTGCGGCAATTGGGAAGGGGATTAATTTTATGCAAATGTATGCAAATAACTGTGACACAGAACTCCATCCGCATCGGTTCTATGCAAATGATGTTTGCTAAACAGGCGTATTGGAAGGACCCGCATTTCCCAGCCCCCTCACATCCCACCCACCCCTCTTCCCAATCCATCCTCCTCACCCTTTCCTCCCCCCTGCTAACATTCTCCCTATGTTTCTTTTTTTATCATTTCCCCTTTTGGCCCCCCTTCAGTTTCCCTTAATCCCCTCTCCACCCTTTCTCTCACTTGGCCAGGCACTCTGCCTGGTCCGCTCTCCCCGGTCTCACCCATCACACCCCCCCCGCCTCCTCTCGCTCTCTCTCCTCTCTCCTCTGTAATCCTCCTCTTCATTCCTCCCCCTCTCATCCTTCTGTGTGCTGCATGGCTGTTAGTGGTGTGAGGAGGCACTAATGGGGCTTGAGGAAAACATTGTCATAGTGCCTGGAAAGCGCAGAGCCGGGAGCCATCCAGGAGGCAGCCAGGAAGGCCTGACATTAGACTTGCTAATGGAAGGTTAACAGAACAGAGAGAAGACGGGATGGAGAAGGGAAAACACAAGGACTAGAGGAGATAAAGAGGACAACGGGGCTCGAGCAGCAGAGAGATAGACGGATAGAAAGTGTGACACTGAAAAAAAGAGGGGGGAGACAGATAGAAGCGCTTCCAGGGGAGATGGCAAACAGTCTCATCCTCTGTCGGCCCGGCCCGCCAGCACTTGGGGGGGGGGGGAGAGTGGGAGGGGGGGGGGGGGGGTCTCTTTCCTCCCCCTATGTTCCAATCCTCTTTTCTGGTTTCCCGTTTCATGAGAAGATTGTGGCATCACGCGTGACGCTTCCCTTCAAAGGCGAGGAAAAGTGTGTGTGTGTGTGTGTGTGTGTGTGTGTGTGTGTGTGTGTGTGTGTGTGTGTGTGAGAGGGAGAGAGAGTGTGAATGTAAGGGAATTCATAACCCTTCCTCCATTCATCCACCCCAGATTCCCCAGACAACCCCCGTGACACACACCACTGCCATCACAGCAGGAGAGAAATTCTTCTAAAACTCACCCATCCATGGTTATGTGCTCTTTTTTAATAGCACCAAGGAAAGTAGCATTGCTCAAAAATAGTGGCTTTACAGAATTAAAGCTTTAAAAAGAGTTTTCTCACTGTGACTGAAGTGCCAAAACAGCACTGTGGTGACTTGTGTGAGTGCCATGTGGCGCACGGAAGCAGTTGGTCACAGGACGAGGGGCTGAGATGGAAACTATTTCCACACAGCTCGTGTGGAGCAGCCAGCCACAGTCTCACGGCTAAATGGCATTTGTGAGTAATATGCTTTTCTCTGCTGCAAGTGCAAGCAATGCAATACAGCTAAGTAATATCTCTCTGCAGAGCAATACTGTCTGTCAGCATTATATGGATGAGTTGATGTCTGCGACGTGCGCGCGTGTGTGCGTGCGTATATGGGTGCGTGCATGTGTGTGCGCTTGTCAGATCCATTTAGATTGCAGGTATAGCAGTTAGGATGAACTGTTCAGAGAAAGAGGGAGAGAGTCTTGCGTTAGCCATGCATCATTAGCATTTGTGGCCAGTCGCATGGTTGACTGTGTCTCGGCCATTAGGAAGGAGGGGTGGAATGAGAGAGGGAGAAAGTAAAAGACAGAATCACCAACTGCATTGAATGCACAGGAATTTGTCTCAGTAGCATTTCTGCAAAATCACATTGTTAACCTCCATATTAAAGGAAAATTCCACTTTATTACAACTTGTTTGCAGTTTGGCCACCATTTTTGTCAATTTTTACAGAAGTTATTGGTAAAATGTGGGAAGAAACCCAGAAATGAGTTCTTAAACCCAGAAACTTGTTTGCATTTCAGCACCTCTGGTTCCTTCGTCTCAAAGTCAATGGTTTTTTTTGAACAGGTTATTGGTTAGAAGCCTGAAATAAGGTCTGTGGTTAACACAAGCTTAGGAGACTTTCACATTTTGTTCTCTTGCTTTGCATTTTATTTAGACCAGGAGTGTCAATCACATGGCTGGCAGGCCAGAACTGGCCACTGGATGACTTTGCACACCTAATGTTGGTGCAGTTTGTAATTGATGCAAGTTTTGTAATTCATGTAAAAGGCTACTTCAGAGGCTTTTTCACTCCAACCGGAATACAATCCTGGTCAGAGTTAATTCGTTCATTAGTTCAAAACCACCTTATTTGAAGTAAAACCTGAAACATCAGTTATAATCATTTGCACTGAAAAACAGTGTGGTATGCACACTAGGCTGGGATGGTATGTGATATTTTATACCTTCGTACCTTTCGGAAATTTCATCGGGGTATACAGCATATGACAGCATAAGTGTTCGGTCCGAGCTTTTCAGACAAATAAATACTCAATAGAAACTCTCAAACATTAAGAGAAGTAATATTCTCACAACTATTTTCTTTATCAAACAGAGATAAACAACTGTGCATGAGTTTACAACAGGCATAATTCTCCAGTTTGCTTGGGAGTTTGTGCACAACTTGTCTGACCATCTAACTATTTGCTGCCCTTTCAGATTACTTTTAAGTGACGTCCCTGTGTTCCCATACTCTACTATTCAGCTTAGTGATTACGTGTTATCAACCAGCAGGGGTGATGGCCAAAATTAGACCAACATAATAAACCAGAATTGTGGTTGGCAGTGCAAAGGGACAGTGAAGGGTTTGTGAAGCCCGCAGAGCAACGGCAAGAGACTGACAAGGAGGAACACACATGCACGTGGACACACGCACACACAGGGCACCAGACAATACAGATTTATGTGGCAATACAATGGCATGGCAGTTGGTGACAGCCACTGCAGTGACATCCAAACTCAGTAGGCCTCCGGCTCTGTTCTCTGTGTGTCTGTACTGTATGTACACACTCCAGTGTCTCCAGCAGCTCTCATCTGTCATGGCTGTAGATGGCTGCTGTGCCACGAAATGCTGCTCTTTGGTTATGATAGACGTTTCGCTGTGTCTGCGTGTCCATACTTTACTGTTTATGTGGCGGATACAACAAGCTAGCTCACCAACTGAAGTATACGCCTGCAGCTAATAGCCCAAACGAATATACATTTACTGTAGACATGCATACGCACCCAGTTGTGACATATAAGCACTCATATCCATTTCGGCTGTTTAGATGTGTTTTGATCCCATACGGCCGAATGTGTTATTCTGTCACCCTTGATACTATCCAGCAAAGTTGTCTGAACAACAGCGGCTTTGCTGTTCCCGCCGCCTGCTTTCTAATTCACACTCCGTCTTCATGCTGTAGCAGAGGAAAGGGTAACGAAGTGAGCAGAGATGGATGGCGGGATAGAGAGCGGGAGATGGTGACGTGGGGAGAGAGATAGAGAGAATGAGAGCGAGGGAGAAAGAGGGATGGTGGAGTGAGACGGTGCGGGGAGTTTGATTCCTCTAGTTGTCAGAGGCATTGCATTATTGATGCGCTGAGGATCCCACATTGTCGCCGAGATTCTCAGTCTGTCACGTCACGTCCTGTGTGCATGCCTGTGCGTGTGTGTGCACACAAGCCGTACTAGGTTGTTGTGGACGCACAAGTCCCACAGGAGTGTTACCTGTCAACACCTCCATATCACAGCGAGCTCAGTCAGTGACAATGCTGTCTCTGTTGCGCTGACCACATGGGAGGGATGCACTCGCACACACTTCCTTACCGATTTGTGGGAGGAGGTGATTGTGTGTGATGGGTTTTGTGTAGTACTGCGGATTCTCCCGGGCCTCTCTGCCACTCGCTGCATGACTGTGATTTGGCTTTGTCAGTCTGCATTATGAAGTTAGAAGTAAGCCCAAGTAGCTCACTGTGTGATTGTGCATGTGTGCGTTTTGGGATGATGAATCTCTGACATTGAGCGATGGCCCTTCTGCTCTGAGCTTTATCTCATGAATTCTTTAGACTGTCTCCTCAGCAGACAGAAGACCTCACCATTGGATACGTACACAGCAGTGCATGATCAATATATGCATGTCACACTGTACATCCACTAGTGCGATAGTGGAACTACAGCTAACAATCTGCTTCCGTTTTTTCAATCAGCAGTTATTTTTTTAGTCTATAAAATGTCTAGAATTTAAAATAAAATGCCAGTCACAGTAACCAGGAGCTCAAGGTAAAATCTACAAAGATATTTGAGGAATAACATAAAACACAGAAAGCTGATTAATCCTCACAATTGAGAATTTCAAACCTGCAAATGTGAGGCATTTTTGCATAATAGATGTTAAGAGGTTAGATCGTTACTATTAATTTTCTTTCAGTTGACTAATCGTTTTTTTCATCCCCTTTTTTTAAGACTTTTTATTCAACCAAGGACAGCATGTTTTCTAATCTGTAAATATCAAATCAAAGTACTATGCTGCAGTATTTATGGGGTAGGGTAAAGCTTGTGAAATCAGTTTTCTCTTGCTTGTTTGCCTTATGTGGCTTTGTTGTTTGGACCACCTTAGATGCTTTGAAGGTCCAGTATGTAGGATTTTGGGGAATTTATTTGAAGAAATTGAATAGAATATAGTAAGTATGTTTTTTTTTTTTTTTAGATGTTTAATTGCCTGAAAATAAGAGTTGTGTTTTCGTTACCTAAGACTGAGCTTTTTTCATCCATAGAGATCACCATGTTGCACTACCAAGTTTCTACCAAGCTTAGGTGGTAATTTTTCATACCTTCCTGAAATTTCACCGGGGTACACGGTGTATGATGATCTATGTGTGCAATGCTAAACACACCCACCCCATCCCCTCCCCACACTTTTGGCTTTTCAGACCAATAAACACACAATAGAGACCTAAAAAATGTTAAGAAAAATAAAAGAAATACAACTGCACGCCTTTTGAATTCAACTTTCTCTCGGTCAAGGCAGACTGACGAGGCTTAATTGCCTCGACAACTCATCATCACAAAACACTGAATTCAAACTCGACTAAACCAAAATAAAACTAATCCAAACCGTCTTGGTTACTCTTGCTACTAATCAAGCGAGTAAGTCCACTGTTCCGACTTTCACCAGCTCCGGTTTGGTCGAATTAAATCCTTAATTCACTATGTTAGATGTTAAACACATACTGTCATTTTCCATGGTCTCTTCTGTTGTTGGCTACCGACTGTAACTGATCCCTCCACCACTAATTGTTGCCTTGTCTAGGTTTAATAGAAAGAGGAGTGCCTGTATTTTGACAATATTGGAAAAACATACCTTTGGAATTTCTAAAATACCCTGGTATACTCTAATACCATGATACCGCCCAAGCACAGACAAATCATACACCATTCGCTTTTTCGGTTTTTAGTGTTTAATTGCTTTTGCATCTTCACGTCAGCCACTGTAGACAAAAATTTTTAACAGAAAACTGCTTTATTCAGTGTGTTTTTTCTTTTTTTTTTTTTACCAGTTTAATTCGCCAGTTCTGTTTGTTTTTTCAGAGGATGAGACCTCTGCAGATAATTCAGCTCCCACTAAAACACCTCCTTAACAATAAACACTGAATGAATATAAGAGAATTTTCAGCTGGTTTCAGTCTGCAATCCTCACCACTAGATACTACTAAATCCCCCTAAATGTTATACACTGCTCCTTCAAAAAACCCTGATCACATATGTGATTTCCACAGGGGCTGCTCCTTTTTTTATGAGCAGATTTGAACATGCAGTGCAAGTATCAGTGTTGTAAGACACTTTACTTAAACAGCGTGTAGTTAATCCTCTCCAAGACTTAATAAGTTCTAACCAACTTTTGTCAGCTGTTAAATAATGCACCTGTTTACTCTATAAAATACTTTAGTGAAAATACAGGCTTTTAAAAAAATAAAGTGCCTTGTAGAAACTTGCCGCAATTAAGTTTGTTTTTTTTTAATTCTCAAATGTCTTGTGAAGTTTACTGTCTCATTATAGGCCAGCAGTGCAATGCTTTAATTTATCAGGGAGAGCTGATGGCTTGTTTCCAGTCCACTATATACTGAAGTTTTTTCTTATAATGTGTATGTAGCAGATACACATTAAACACAGAAAGATGTACTGTTGTTTGGGTCTTAAAGCTTAACAATTTCAATTAAATGCCAGCGCTCCTAGTAAGTTATAGCAAGTAGAGTAATAAATGTGTTTGACTCAAATCATTTTTCATCAGTGCTTCTTTGGCTTTTACTGCCGTGACCTTAAAGCGTATATAAGCAGTCGCTGCCTTTGGGCTGCAGGCGAGCACCACCATCAAGATGACACACATTCTCACCCTTCAACTTGCAAAACTCCCACTCGTATTTTGCTTTTATCGCATGTCGTGAACTCAGCTCTGGATTCCATTTTACAGCGATTGTAATGCAAGAACTTATAACTTTTTATGACAATTTGCTCATTGGTGAAGGACTTCACTTCAAGAATTATCTGCAGTGAAAAGCAATTATCTGAGAAAACATAATAGAAACCAAATGACAGACGGACAGATAAAAAAGAGAGGGAGAAAATGGAGAGAAAGGAATAGATAGATGGAGAGATAGAGAGCGTATTGTGCTGGCCATCTTCCCAGCACGGAGGGATCGATCAGCAGAACGAGAGAGCCTCACTATTTCCTCTGTCGGTAGAATGAGCCAGGCTAATAATGGAAAGCAGTCATCATCTCCCCTTGCTCTCTCCCTCTTTCTTTGCCTCCATTCCATTTTTCTGGGAAAACAATCATAGCCTCGTCGGAGGGCCGCCTCACTCTCCCACCATGATCTGACATTTGAAAAACAAACCCTTTTAGTTGGAGAAGTGGGCGTCAAACAGCAATGAGCCTTCTGAAACACTGACTCACGACATCCGGGGGGAGCCAACACACATATGCACACACACACTCACATACACACATAAGTGGTACACTGCATGAAGCTGTCAAAATCCCTCAGTGTATTCAGCCCCATATCAGAAACAATAGAGGAATCAAGAAGGCCCGAATTCAATGGTCTAATCACGGAAGCTGCAGCCGCCGCTACCTGCTACTCATAACGAGCTAAACGACCTTTTCCACTGCACTCATTTCTGCCACTCAAACCCTGTCCGTCACTCAGTTCCAAAACACAATTACTGCCATTCAGGAAGCCGAGAGGCCAAATGTTTGTTACTTGTCATTTATGCAAGTGTTTTCTTTTGTGTGTCAGTGCATATGTGGGTGTTTTGGAGTCTTTCCTTCCAGGGCTGGTGAGAATAAATGAGAATGAAAGAGTCTTTATGTTTCTCCTTACTCTTTTCTGTCATATCTTGATTTTTTTTCTATGCCTATATGCGACTACGTTTCACATTTCGTCAGATACTGACACTAATCTTGGGTTTCCACCTTGAAACTGTGCTGATTGTATAGATCTGTGCTGCTGGGTTGAAGATGTGTAAGACGAGTCAGTGTTTTAGAAATTATAGCGTCTTTGCAGCAACATCCATATTTGAAGCATGGTCAACTGTCATTGCTACATATGACTCTGCACAGACATGAACTGCAACTTAACTGGTTGGTGGAGGCATACAACCACAAAGCAGTAATTCTGGTTGTAAGAGAACCACAGATAATTGCGCCATATCTTGCTAAACCTGCAGCTCTGATCATTGCACCTCTTCCCACTGATTAATTACAATGTTGGTTAGAAAGTCAAAATCTAAAATGTCAGTCGACAGAAAAACAGAAAATGTTCCTCTTTTGAACCCTCTGCTTTATTTTAAAGGGGCACTAAGTATTCTTCAGACTTTTCAGAGCTTAAGAAAATGTAAGCTAGTTGCTGTGGTGAATAGGACTGCATATTTGCAATCATCTGCTGATATGATACATATCATGATATAGGGGTTACAGTTTAATATACTGTGATATCTTGCTATAGTTTAACAGAGGTGACATATTGGAGCGGCTATGACTCAGGAGGTATTTGAATCAGAAGATTGGTGGTTCAATCCCCCCACTCCTTCAGTCTGCACGTTGAAGTATCCTCAGGCAAGATACTTAACCTTACATTGTTTCTGATGGCTGCTCCGTTTGTGTATGAGTGTGTGAGAATGGTTTTTCTGGGAAACCTTTGGTCCTGATAATCACAAGGATGCCATTTAATGCACTCAGCTCATCCAAACACTGTTGCAGATGAAGTACCCCTCCTCATGGCACCTGCACTCCCTGAAAGCAGTGACCCAAGCCCCCCTGCCCCTGCAGGACAATACTCCATGTCAGACTGCAGAAACGGCCCGGGAATGGGCAGAGGAACATGAGAAAGAGTTCAAGGTGGCAGCCTGGCCTCCAAATTCCCCAGATTCCAATCTGATCAAGTAATTGTGGGGCATGCTGGTACCCCAGGGGTACCCCCAATTCACGATGGGGCCTCTTTGGATGCAGCTTTGCTCTGACCTGCAGACATGGGTACAGGACATTTGGGAGTGTCTTGTGGTGTCTGGCACCAGGGCATTAAAAGCGGATCCTTTGAATTCTGTGAGTTGTGAGGTGGGGTACCAGCACGTCCCACAGACACTCATTCAGAGGCCAGGTTGATGCCTTGAGTCTTTATGCTCCTCGGATCATTCCTGAGCAGTTTTGGTGGTGTTGCATGGTGTCATTAGGGAGTGCTTAGGGGCACTTGGTCTACAACAGTGTTTGGGTAGATTGAGCCCATCGGGTGGCTGCCACATGATTGCCAGGACGCAGGGCTTCTTAAGCAGAACATTGCATTGTAACAAGATGATCAGTGTTTTGCACTTCATCTATCAGTGGTTTGTATGTTTTGGCTGATTGCTGTAATTCTTCATCAATGGCAGCAGCTGTTGTTGACTCACACCCTTGTTGTGACAGTCTTACTCAGCACAGCTCACAGTGATGGTAAAGTTACCTTTGATTCCTTGTTGCGGAAAAGAAGGAAAAGTGGAAAACAAAAGCATTGTGGGGAGAAACTCTGAATGAAAACGCCCGATGTTGCTGAGTAGACTGCTCAAGCCTGCACAGATCTCAACCTTAGAGTTAACACAAGCAAGTGTGTGCACGTGTGTGTGTGTGTGTGTGTGTGTGTGTGTGTGTGTGTGTGTGTGTGTGTGTGTGTGTGTGTGTGTCCTGTTGATGTCAGAGAGAACAAGCTGTCAGTCAGACAATAAGATCACAACAGGGATGCAGCACCAGTATGTGACACATGTCAGTGACGGCTTACAGGCAGCGACTGTGTGTCTGCTGTCTGACATACTGGAAGGCTGAGAGACGCAGACAGATGGAGAACTGGTAGATATACGTACAAACTGGAGGCAGATAGACAGACAGACAGATAGAAAGAGACTGGTCCTTTTAACTCACTACCTTCTTCCTCCCCTCTTCCGTCTCAAAGATCCCAGTCCAACTCTCTTCCATCTGCTCAGCCGTCTCTTTAGATCTTTACAGCTATGTCATCATTCCTCTTTTTATCCCATCATTCCACCACTAAAAGACTAATTTGGATCACACCCTTTCCAACTCTTTTCTTCTACATCTTCTCTCCTTTACTTTCTTTCTTCTGATCCCCGTCTTTCTTTCCATTTATCTCTATGCTCACATCTCTTAAAATCTTCCTTTCCATTCACTTCGTACTTCTCCTTTCCTCCTGTATCTGTGTTCACAACCAGATTGCTATCTGGAGCACAGTGAGGGGTCATTAAAATTCAACAACCTTGCACAATAACTTTAAAGAGTGCTTTTTAATAAAACACTAATGAGGAGCACTTCCTATCCGCTGCTCAATTGTGTGTTTGTTTCTTGCTCACTTGGTTTCCAAATGAACAAATGAGAAATGTGGTACATCTCTGTAGCTCTGAGTATAGGATTTTGTATGTTGAAATGAAATACATTTTACATCTTAAACAACAGGACGTGAAGAGAATGACTCTGGAAATTTGTAAGCAACCAAATGAAACTGTCTTCCGCTCCCTTGTTGCCACATATTGAAACTTTTTGGGCTGATATCCTGTTCGAGAGGATTAATATAAAGAATATTCTCAAAATATGGTTTTCTTACGATGTTAAAGATCATTGAAGTTTACAGCTTACTCTAGTAGGCTGTATGTTTTTGTTTGTGTATTTATACTTGTGTTTGTGTGTAACTTTGTAATAATTTGATCCCTAACTGTTGCAAGCAAGCGACGATCCATGGAGCTGAAAAATTTAGCCAATATAGAAATGTCAAAAACTGCAGTTCTTTGAATGGCCACTTGAGACTGGCTCTAAAACAAAGTAAATCCCTGCAGACTCCCATGTTGAAATGCCCAACTTTACAGAAAAAGTAAACATGTTTACTGTCTGGTAGAAAATACATTATTGGTCTCTTTAAACATTATTAAAACTTAAAGCTACATTAAGGGCGTGGCCGCTTTAAGTGACAGGTGGGTGCTATCTGTTAATAGGTCGCTACTATTGCACATTGGTTGGGTAATGTAGTCATGGCATAATCCCAGATTCACATAGTATAGGTGTATCCACAGCTGTCACTGTTTCAGTGTACTAAAAGACCCTCTAAGGATTTGGATGTTCAGTTTTTCCAGTGAATGCATTTTGCTTTTGTAGTTTCAAGCCTGATTTTCTCTGGCAAAAATCAGCAATATCACAGTTAACCACAGTCTGCAAAGCTGTGTTTCCACTACACAGCAAAAGGCAAAAGTCAATTTCAGGGGAAGCAGGTGACATGAAGCTACAAACTGATGCCCAATTTGCCGCTGTGGATGGGCCAGACGTGCTACAAATCAAAGCTGAACTGACCTTAACTTTTTTCAGTGCTCCAGTTGACATAGTGTGTGTCAACCAATCATGTTTATGTTTCTAGCTTTGGCACTTCAGGTAGTTAGCTGACTTTATGCTTGCTTTATGTGCATTGCAGTGCACACAGGTTTTTATTTTTTATTTATTTTGACCAAATATGAGGTGATTATGTTGCATGAGGTGACATTTAGTCGAGGTGTTTTGTGGCAAGTCACAAGCCGATGACAACGCAACTTTGTTCATTTGAGCAACACTTCACCAGCAATTTGGTGATAATGTAGCCGGTCACACTGTTGCATTGTCACTTGTGGTGTGAACACAGCATCAGACTCTGTGCTAACCTGGCTAGCAGTTAGTGTTAGTGTGCCTAATTGTCTAATTATAGTTACTTTTGGCTCCAAAATTCCAAGACGGCAGAATGGGAGTCCACAAACCAATGAGTGGCTACATCCATTATATTAATGCATTCTGTTGTTGTGAGCTGAGGATAAGAAACCAGTGCTACAGACCTCAGCTTCGCCACACTCTTTATCTATTAGGCAAATAACCTTTTTAATGGTCGCACTGGCCTCGTAAATGCCTGATTAATGGTCTCAAACGTGCCTGCTTGTGTGTTAATTAGCACAGTGGTTGTAACGTGGAGAGAATGGAAACAGAGCTTATAGTTCGTAGGACTTTGTTGTCAGCAATCTGTGTTATATTTGCCTATATATTGTGAATTTATTTGCTCACTTGGCCCACATGCATGCTTGCAAATATCCCTTTGATGTAAAGAAACAGTGAATGTTTCTGCTTTGTTTGCAGAGCATCTCATTTTGCGCACTCCCTCAGTTGTTAGTTCCCTTGACCGGCTTCTCCGGTCTGTGATGTGCACAAAGGGGGCCGTCAGTTAATCTTCAGCTAGTTGTTCACATGTCTTTGATCATGGCGGCAGAGCTGCTCAGTCAACACAAAATCGGCATCTTTAAAGGTAAAATATGCCCATCTCGACTACTTCCTCACCTCCTGCAGTCAGCCAGAGTTGGATGGTGTGTGTATGTGTGTGTCTAAAAGTGTGTGTTACTGTGCTATAATTGTAGTATGACATCTACTGCTGACAAAGTGGTTTTAGCTTCTGTTGATACGGACTCTTGCTGGCTAGTCTAGACGTTTCCTCCTACACCTTACTTCTGGATGGCGAGTGGGACAGAGACTTTGATGTTGACATCTACATTAAAATAGACAGGAGGAGAGCGGGAAGCAGAGTATGACGGAGAGAATAAGAAGCAGAGAAAGAAAGAGAGATACATTCAGCACAGGGGGTATAAAAGTTTAGTTTTTTTTATTTATTTATCAGGGACCATTTACAGAAAACATTGTTATATAAGGAGAATAAATTACCAGTCATAGCTGCTAGCTAATTTTCATTTGCAGGGATGCAAAGAAAACTTCCTAAGAGGTATTCCCAGGAGTCATAGCACACTACAGTAGATAGATATGCATACAATATAAACATATGCGTGCAGGCGCACATAAGGCATCAGCAGATTGGATGGTAAAATTGTCTAGCAGTCTCCTAATCTGATATGTGTGTGCTTCTGTGTGTGTGGGTGCATGTATGAGTATCCATGTGCAAGACAGTGTTTTGCTGCCGGGTTTTTGTGAGAACGGCGGGTTTGGGAATCACTTAACTTCTGTCACTAGCTGTTATGTCTCTCCCAGCCGGAGGGACGGGGGAGGAGACAGAGGAGGAGAAAGAGAGCGACAGAGTGAGAGACGGAGACGGAAGGAGAGAGGCAACCAGGGAGCTGCACAGGTTTTACCTGGACTGAGAGGAATGATCCATAAATCTCACTTCTAACAATTTTTACTTTTTACTTTCTTTCTGCTCTTTCTGTCCCTCTGTACACATGCAGATATGCACATACTTTTGTTGTCTGTGCTCCTGTTTGCGTCATTAGGTTTGTTTGCGTGCCCACTGATATTCTACTTTTATTTAAAGTATGATGATATTCTGAACTTGATGTGGGTCATGAACAGCATATTCTGTTTGGGTATTCCATGGGAAATACTGATATTATTTGTGTTTTAATAGCATTTTTTAAAATTTGCGTTTGGTTTTTACTGCGACACACAGCTTCTTGCCAGTTTACAGTCAGCTGTGTGCGTTGTCATGGATGCGTTGTCCAACAAACCAACTCTCCAGCAGTTTGCATGGCTGTCGGGTGGAGGCGCATGGCCCGGTAACCGCTCAGATGATGTGAGCTCAACATTAGGCTTCACTCTGCATACCAGTCTGGACTCTCTGCCACCCCAAACACTTTCCAATATAAAAACAATGCAGTCGGGCCAATTAAACATCTGCACCGAAGCTGACAACATGAACAGCCAGTCAGTGACTGCATTGTAGTTGATGACGTGACATGCAGGCTGCTTTTTGTGGAACAGTAATGGTGACTTGCATAGCGACCAGCGCTAACTGTAACGTTACTAGAGTACACACAGTGATAAGTGATGTTAAATCAGTAATAGAGCCAATAGCAACAATTAGATAAGGAGAAAAGGGTGCACTCGCTGAGTTTTTCTCAGAGGAAAGACTTTTATGCTGTTTTTCTGACTTGATTTGGCTAAAGCTTGATTTAGGAACTGGCTCTGTTGATGATGAACTAGGTGTTCCCCAGTAGAAATCCAATGTTGATTGTTGTTTTGCCACTGATTGCACCAACGGAGGAGCAGATATGAGAGGTTGCAAAGCTGGGGATCACAGTCATGCAGATCCATGTCAACAATACTTATGTCATGCAACAAAGACGCTGCCAGCTGGTATTTAGAAGTCTACAGGCTGCTGGTGCTGAATGAGAAATGCCAAAAATACGCTAGCACCTCCAGTGTATCCCAAATATCTTGTTGTTGACAAGGTACACATCACATACAAATGGTGAATATAAATAAATGGTATTTTTTAGACCATTACTATCTAACTGACAATGCATTTGTGTAGCAGAAGCTAGTTCTAACGTCAGGATTGGCTGAAGAGGTTTTTCTGTCAAGTACTCCCGACTGCTGAAAGTTTTTGGGATTAATGATACAGAGAGTGAAACAGAATGTTGAGTTCATGTCATCAGGATGGTCTTACCTGGCTCAGAAGCATGCCCCCTCCATAAAAAGCCCAGATTTTTTGTCAGAGGAAGACACACTTCTACTTTTAAACATCATGAAAGACTTGGATACCCACAAATATTTGGATAGGTGCAAATGTTACAATGCCGGCCTTTTAAGGAAGGTGGTGAAGAAGTTTAAGTGTTCGTTAAAAGAAGTCTGTTAACGATGGAAAACTTTGGCACAGATAACAGCCATTCTACTTTTCCATGGTTTGATGTGATGAACATGTTAGGGTACATTAATTGGATTATGCATGGCAGCATGTAAACAGGAATATTAGTCAAACATTCAGTTTCATTAGCCATGTAAACCTCTGAGTAGGAATATTGTCTTTTTCGGAAGACAATATTTTGTGCATGAAAAGATAGTCAAATACCATCTTGAAAATGCAGAGAAGGGGTGCCAAGTCTTGCCTTTTTTAGCCCAACACAGGAGCCCTGAGCAGGGTTAAATATTCCTTTGCTCTTGCTCTGCCTCTATCACACTGGATCCGTGTCATTTTGTGAGGGAACTGTAGCTTTTGGCAGACAAACACGGACATACTGTACCTCAGTGCGTGGGTATCTGTGCCCTACATACACAAACAAACACAGACACAAATGCACACAAGGGCACCCATCTTTCTCCTGCGTCTGTGTCACTCAGCCACCCCCACAGCAGTATGAGTCCTGTTTCTACATCCTCCTCCTCTCATCCTGAAAGGTCAGGGCTCATCACCATGTCAGATGGAGTTTATTCATCCCTGCTTCTCCCACCAACGTCATTCTCACCAAGTCGGCTGTCAGAGTGGGTGAATGTCGTGCACTTGTCAAAATCGCATCTCCAGGATTTCTTCTCCTCCTTCCTGAACGCTGAGACTCCCCGTGTCTCCCTCAGGATGTGTCTCCTCTTTTCATGTTTCATTCGTTTACATATTACGCATAAACACACGCACGCACGCAAGTCGTCGTGGATTTCTTCATTGTTCATGTGCCTATTTGTGTTCCTGATTTGCTTGCAGGTGAGAGGAAGAAAGCATGTGATGAGATTTCCCTTAAAGCCAGCCATTATCTCGAGCTCAGCCTCTCTGGCTCTGCTGCACATTATCTGATTGCGCACAGAAATTCCTTGATGCTGCCTGTGCAAATTGGTTTGCCAGACGCCGCACACATGAAGGCGAAACTGAGAGCGGGAGAGAGAGGGGAATCTGTGGCAATTAACATCACCTCTTTACACAGGCTACTTAAAATCCTTTCACTCTCAGGATGAAAAAAACAGTCTCTCCTTTCTATCTCTTTCCTCTCTTGGGCTCTCCCACTCTTTTTTCACCAAAATATGAGTCTCCCCTTTTTGGAGTAGAGAGGCACGGAGGGATTGCTGAGCACATGTCTGCGCACACTCAGACGCTTGTTGGAGAATTGCTGGTGTCAGGATGCATTAAACAGGTCAGACGGCGAGCAGTGTGATGTGGGCTAATTTAAGGCATTAAACCAAACGAACATAAATGTTTTTGCCAAATAGCCCACAGCTACAGTCAAGACAGATTAGCAGTGGGGGGCTGTGATCTAAAATTGAAACTCACTGTCAGATGTGTTACACTAAAAGCCGAAATATTACTTGCCAGAAGATGCAGCTTGGCGTACTTGGCCCTTAATTACCCGTCTTGTAAAAACCTGGTTTGGAATTAACGGTTTGTGGTCGCTGGCAGCCATAATGGCTATCATTAATTCTTGTCTGCTTTGCTGTTGTGGTCCTTCAGCTCCTATTGTCCTTAAAGCAGAGGCTAATATGAGCGCAGTGTACTGGGCTTTCAGTCCTGCTCCGCGGCCAATTAGAGCGACAGCAGCTCGTCTGTGTGGCCCAGTGGAGCATGTCTGGTTCTGTCCAAACCTGACCCCGCTGCTGCTCCCTCGCCCCCTCGCTGAAAACTGTGGATCCATTGCGACCGCTCTGTGCTGTACAGGCATCTGTGGGCGACTGTGTCAAGTGTGAGGGGTCCGCAGGGCCTCGGTGACCTACCATGCACAAGATTTGTTCCAAGCTTTCTAAGTGAGTTATATGGAATGGCTTTGTGTGTGTGTGTGTGTGTGTGTGTGTGTGTGTGTGTGTGTGTGTATGTGGGGTAAGGGTTAGGGGACAGCCAGAGCACAACACGGCTTTTCTATCAGCCAGACAAAGTGTGCTGATCACCCAAAGTCAACAGAAACTAATACTGCAGGGGTTAGCCACAAATCCCCTTGCTTTTAGAGAAAAGGAGAGAATAAAAGTGAGAGAATGGCAGGTGTATAAGTGCTACAGACCTCCCCATCTTTGTTAGTAAAGAAAACATGGCAGAAGGAGGAGAGAAACAGGGACGGGAAGAAAGCAAAGACTGTTTTGAAATGCCAGCCGAAGCCGAAGTGCGCAAATGGTAAACTGAAATACATTTAAGTCTGGTTTATTGATGTGGTGGATTTGAGGCACTAGCAAATGTGAGTTCCCTTTCAACCTGCAGCACCGCCGGATCACAGGCCCAGACTCCCCAGGGAGCTACACTTTACCAAACACACCACTCAGCTACGGATCGAAATAGAAAATGAAGGATTTTTTTTTTTTTTTATCCCATGACAAAACGGCTTTTTGAAATAAATGTCTCTCTGTGTGTCTCTTTCTTGTGGGAGTCGTATAGGTCAGCTACTTCAGAAAAAGAAGTCCATGTTAGTCTTGCTATTAAATTCACCTCCCATCAAACAGCCACCCACAGCATGCATTAGATCAGTGGTAGAATGTAACCAAGTACAGTCACTCAAGAACTGTACTGAAGTATGAATTTGAGGTACTTGTACTTTACACTTGAGTATGTTATTTTCATGCCACTTTATACTTTTACTCCATTACATTTCAGAGGGAAATATCGTACTTTTTAATTCACTACATGTATCTGAAGGCTTTAGTCTTTTACAAATTGAGATTTTTGCATAAAAAAAACCATTTACTAGTTCTATAGTATTTTATAGTTTATAAAAATTTGATGTTTGTTGGAAAATAAATTAGCAAACAGCTTACAAAAGTACCGCTTCTACAATAAGTTGATAAATCATAAGTTGATTCACAGAAAACTAATTGCCAACTATTTTGACAAACATTTAAGTAATTTTCTTTGTTGTTTATTTTTTTATTGTAATAATTTTGAGGTATTTTTGATCATTATTTTAAATTTTGTTCGTAAATTTTGGATGTTTTTCTTCTCTTTTATTAACATTTTCTTTAAAATAATTTTGAGAATATGGAGTGTGTAAGGTTTGTATTTTTTTCTATTTTGAATTATTTGATTTTTGGAAATGTGTTTTCCCCTTTTTAAAAAAGTAATTATTAGTTTTTTGTGTGTTTTTTTAAAAAGACTTTTTTTGCATTGGGTTCTTTTACTTTTAATACTTAAAGTATAGTATTTTTCTGATTATCCTTACTTACTTTACTTAAATGCCATTTTAAGTGCAGGACTTTTACTTGAAATTGAATATTTTCAGGGTTTGGCTTTAGTGCTTTTACTTAAGTAAAGAATCTGAATACAACTTAAAGCACTACATTAGATCCTGAATTATACATTAGTTTTGTGCAAAATGTACATGAGTCTGAGTTCAGAATTAGGGATTTATTTTTGTCTTTACTGTGCATGCACCACATTTCATCTGCAGCTGATAGAGAGATGTACCGGAGTCCGGTCTGTAGGAGCAGACTGTGTGTGAACAGTCTGCACTGTGCTGCAGCAGTCGAATATAGGGAAAGCTCCCGCCCACCTTCAATTACAGACTCGCAGTGACAGCCAGCCTCTCTGCACAGCAGCCAGCCAACCCACCCGGTCGTCAGCTAAGCCTGGCTCTCCCCCCACCCCCACTCCCACTCAAGATATCCCCTACCTGCAGCGCTGAGCGTTTACTAGCCCCTTCCCTTAGTTTCTAGCTAACCTTTGCTGTCGTTACGCTGAAACATGCTCAGTATGTGTGTGAATCATCTGCTCTGAATGTAGATCTGTCCTCTGCAGACAAAGCTGCTTTACGCTTTTGCCTCTGCTTTCATGAAAAGTTTTTCTGTGTCTGGAACGCTGACATGTAATGTTGTGCTGAGGCACTTAGTCAATAAGTCTATTATTTCTAATAGTATAATAATTGATGAATCTTGTAAATAATCTATCAAGCTAAAGTGACATGTTGCTTGCAACATTTGCAGGTTCCAGCCTCTAAAATGTAGAGTTAGATGATTTGTATTTGTTTTATGTCATTTTAAATTTGGTAATTTTTGGGATCTGGATGGTTGGTTGGACATAACAAGCAATCTGAAGGTGACATCTTGGGCAAAGAGAAATTATGATGGACACTTTTGACTATTTTCAACATTTCATTAACAAATCAGTTAATCAGTTATTCGAAGAAATACAATGAAATAAACATTAGCTGCAGCCCAACTGACATGTTAAAGTCCTGCTTTTAACTTTGTATTATGTTGATTAAATGTTTAATGGCATTGCTGTTAATACAGCTGCCTCCTTTTGACTACAGTGAAAATGTTTTTTTACAGGCTATATGCCAACATACATGGATTGAAGCAGAATATTTTGTAAGATACATACATTTTGTGACTTTTGGAGTTGCTTGCATCTGTCTTTTCTTTAAATTCTGACTTTTGGACATCACATTGCTCTGAGGTTATTCGACATATTTGATTTACACATTGGAATCTAATTTACAAATAGTACAATACTAATAATATTAGTCATTATCTGCTGTGCAAAGTTACCCGATTTAAACAGAGTGAATGACTTAACAAAAAATTATGAAAAGAAAAGACACTGCACAGCTTTAAAATTGTCAAACTAGAATTTGAAGGTAACATTATAAATAAAGCTTTGAACTATTTGATAGAGCCCTAAAACAAACTACTGACAATTTAACTAATGCAGCTGCCATCATTGACCCTCATTCATAAAATCTAACCTCAAAGCTAGCTTAGGTATAAATGCAGAAATCATCTTATAGTGAGGTTCACGTGTGATTTATTAATATTGTTATCTTGTCAGTCACAGTTTGACTGATTGGACATTGATAAGTAGCAGGTAAAAACAATCGTCATTAAAATATTCTGCCCAAGTATTCACTATAGGTTTAGAGGAATTATGCCCAGTTTTTACGTTGTGCATTTGTTTCATAAATGAGGGCAATTTTGGATTTCAGGAGAAATGGATTGTGTGCACGCTGTCTTCAATGCATTTACTTACTTGTTATAGTGCAAGCTGCCAGATGTCAGCATGTGGCAACTGTCTTGAGAAACATTGTGGCTTTTAGACTTGCTGCACTTTCAACTAACCTAGTTGCCAGCCAAATGTAGCTCTCATCTATCCCCCACCTCAACCCCGACCTCCTGACCCCTTAGATCTCCTCCAGGATCCATAGATTATATTGTGTGTGTTGCAACCGGGGGGTGCCAGTGGGTGATAGCGGAGGGGGGTCGCTTCACAGCATCAGTAACACACAGGTTAACACAGCCCTCACTACACGCCACATTGCCTCTAACCACAGAGATGCACACACTTCCACCTGCGCTTCACCCTGTGTCACTCCTCTGTCTTTCTTCCTTTGTCCAGTGTACTCTTTGATACCAGCCATTCACACACACACACACACACACACACATAATCCAGATGTACCTATTTATACTGTGCTTTTTTGAAATATTTTTAATATTTCGCTTCTCTCTGGCGCTGATATTTCCTTTTATTCTTCCCCTTGTCTCTTTGCCTTTTTATTTTCCCTCTCTCTGTCTGTCACCACGCTCCCCGTCTCCTGGTTCCCTGAAGCCCTAATCAAGGCTCTCGGATGAGGCGCACAGAGACAGAACTCAGAGAGCACAGAGGCTCCCAGTATGTTCACTAATAGGGCAGAGGTTAGAATCTGTCAGCTGTGGCCATAAAGACTTTGGTGCGGCGGCTCTGACAGCACACGGCTTCTTCTGAGTAACCAGGAGACCCGAGTGCTAATGCAGACGGCACCACACGGTCACAGGCTAACTGCTTGCTGCAACGCTGTTTGGACGCGTCAAGGGCCCCGAGATGAATCCAAGACTCTGGAACAAAACTATTTTTTATACAGAAATCACATAAACAGGCTGTTCTTTTCTTTTTCTCTTGCACTCCTTTTTCCTGTAACTTATTCTTCCATCACTTCTCGTCTCCACCCCCACTTGCTGTGACTTAAGCTCAGGTAATCTGAATATGTAGATGTGATGTATGAATGATTAATTAGGGTAATGCAGGGGGATTCAGAGAGCTATACCTCCTCTATGCAGATATCGAGTGACTATGGCTTATTTGCATAGATCTTAACCTCATCCCACTAGTGTAAACTGAACCACAAAGTGCAAAGTCCACTTTGAATATATGTCCAGAAAAAAGAAAAAGAACGAGACTAAACCGATAAAAAGCTGACTGTTGTTACTTGATACCCTGACAGTTTTGTCATTTTCACTCTGCTAAACTAACCACGGCCCAAATGTTCCAGTCACTATGGGACTGTTGGGAAATGTCGAGGTCAACAAATGTTAGCTGATGTATTAGCCCAGCTTATAGCCTGACATGTTACATATATGTTACACACATGAGGTCAGCGTGATCGATCATTTTCCAAGCCCTGACCGCTTTGATTTTCTCTCGTCTCTAATTGGGCACAAGGGACCTGCGATGGGGGAAAGCACCTGAGATATGATCACACTGGCCTTTGGTGTAAAAAAAAATCTCCTGCAGGTACAAATAATTACAGAAGTTTAAGAGCGCACACATAATGATGTGTTCTTTTTCTGAAAATCAGTAGGAGATGGCACAAGAAAACAAAATTTGTGATTGGAACAACTGTTTAAAAAGAAATATTTATCTCAGTAATCATTTTCTCATTAGGTCTTTCATCAAGCTCCATGAGAGGTTGGCGCATTTTAATCATAAATAATAATGCTGATGTTTAATCTCGTCTGCTGGAGCCTGAACAATCGTCATTTAGTCAAAGAGGAACCTTATGTTAGATGTCTAATTTCAGACCACTGGAAGAAACCCCCCTCTGTTTCAGAGGAGCTGGTGGAGGAATGCGCAGAGAGACTGTAATTGAAATGTAGTCAGAAATGATTTTTGCTCTGTTAAGTTGAATTTGATAGCCTCCAAACTGCGAGTGCATTTGCATATTTTTAATTAAATGTCTGGCCGTGTTTTTTTGAAGATCATCTAAACCAACTTGTCACTTCCTATATTGTGGCATTAACTAATTAATGTTTGCCCTGACTTGTCAGTTTATATTTGTGTGTTTATTCGTTATTTAGTATACGCAAATTTCAGAAAACTTGGACTGCTGGACTCTGTGTGCGTGTGTGTGTGTGTGTGTGTGTGTGCGTGCGTGTGTGTGTGTGTGTGTGTGTGTGTGTGTGTGTGTGTGTGTCTGTCTGCCCCATGGTGCCTGTGTGGTTGAACTGCATGTTCCTGTTATATGTAGCGAATTTACATACCTTCTCTCAGCAAACATTTCTCTGCACGTCGTTCCCTTGACCAATCACACCTTTGCAGAATGGTTGCCATGACAGCCTTATAGCCTCAGCCTCTGCAGGGCTGCCGGAGGGGTGTGTATGTGTATGTGTGTGTGTGTGTGTGTGTGTGTGTGTGTGTGTGTGTGTGTGTTCCTGCGTTTTTGTGTTTCTGCCACAAACGCATAGCCAGAGAAAGGAAGTAAGCAGTGATAAGGGTTCAGTTCAGTCTTGTGAGTGTGCTGGTGTTCTTATCTGTGTTTGTCGGGTAACACAGCCTTCCTTTAAAGGAAAAATATTCTCTAGAGAATCCCACCAGTCTGATTAATAGCTCATTGGTGGAGAAGCAGTAAAAGCAGTCAGTTAACATCAGTCCCCAATCATTCTTAATCAATATCTCTTTTTGATCAGCCTCAGTGGCTGGCTTTTTAGAGGACATATTGCTACGGTGACGGTTACTACCCTGTACTGCTGTATGACTCAGAGAGACACTTTGCCGATTTTCAGTCAGCTTTGTATTTTAACAGTGTGGATAGTATGTGTAAATGAACTGTGTTAAACCTCCCTCCATCTCACCAGTGCCTAGTTATGTCCCCTGCAGTGAAACTTTGCTGGATGACAGAAAATTCATCATCCAGCAGAGTTTTGCTGGCTCTCAGGGCTGTTGCTTGAATTACTGACTGTACTTCATTATTTTCGTATTGCCCGCCACCCATGCCAACATCACAGACACAAAGAGTATCTATATGGCTCAAGAGACAGACCTGACCAATCACACCTTTGCAGAATGGTTGCCATGACAGCCTTATACTGTTTCTGTGTCCAGAAACATAGACTAGTGCCCTGTTTGGCTGTAATAGCAAGAGTCTGTGAACAGGATTTGGGTGCCATGATGTTTCCTGAAGAGTAAAAATGGAGGCTGAAAAAAACTGAGATTAAATTGCAAAACTAAGCAGAGCTGATCAAATATAAACCGAGATTCTGCTACTGTATTGCCCGTTTCTTGGCTAAAACATTTTCAGAACTATATTTTGGCTTCCCGTTGTAATGCAAGATCATTGTCAGCTGTCATTGTGTTAATGAACAAGTTTGCACAACGTCAACTACCAGTGGAGCATTATTGGTCCAGCGCATTGCTGTTGGTTGCATATTTCTTGACTAAAATGTTTTTTGAAACGTTTTAATCCCCTGTTTAGCTTTATTACTGTGAGTTTGTGAACAGTGAGTGGGGGCCATGCTGTTTCCCATCATAAAAATGCAGACTGAAAAACCTGAGGTCAGACATTAAAACTAAGCAGCGTTGATCAAATAATAAATCAAGATTCTATGACTGCATTGCCTTTTTCTCACCCACAATGTTTTCAGAAACATGTTTTTAGTATACTGTTTAGCTGTCATAGTGAAATACAAACTGCATTGCATACAAATATTTTTCAGAAAAGTGTTTTAGATAACTTCTTAAATGTAACACAAGATTGATGTTAGCACCTGACCTTCATTTTGTTAAATGGATGAGTTCGCATTACATCACCTATCAGTGGGAACGGGTCAAGTGCTGCGCAGTGCATTCTGGTAGTCATATGTTTTCTACCTCTTCGGGACACGTGAATGCCACAGTCCTTTTTTTGTTTTCTCTGGACACATAACACCAAGTTCACAAGTATTTGCATCTCTCTACTGCACAGACAGCCTAGTTTTGTGAAAACACCATCTGTCAAGCAGCAAAATACTTCTTTAAGAATGTAACCTCTGGGTGTCTGCATGTGCGTGTGTGTGTGTATTATGTGCAAGTATGTATTTTTGTGTCCTATTTTGTGCACATATTTGGCTCATGGTTATATGTTTATCTGTATCTACCGAGTATGAGTTGTGATTGAATTGTATGTAGCCGAGTGCCAGAGGCTCAGTGTGGGGTGCAGAGGAGGAGACACATTTTTCTTTCATTTCATTTTATTTTTTTACCAGACCTCATAAATGTCAAACATGGGTTGAGGAAATGATGCTTGTTTAGATTATTTAGATTCATCCCACATTCATTCCCAAAGACCTGCGGTTTTCCCAGCTCCAATTTGCTTCACAAATGGACATACTGGTGTACATACAAGTGCGGAACACACACACACACACACACACACGCACACACACACGCACATACACAGAGGCACACACATAATAGATGTCAAAAAGAATTGTTTGGTTTTCTCCCCAAGGCTGGGGGCAAGGCAGCTGAGAGACGAATACTTAATCACATGTATACAAGCGGAGGAAAACGCACCGACACGACGCCCCCACACAAACACACAGAAGAGTGAGGGCATGGGAAGAATGTACAATGACTTGCAGGTCCGGTAAGTGCTGCGAAGGAAAGGAAGAGCACTGCAGAACGGGGGAGGTGTGGGCGCAGGGGCAGTCTGGGGTCAATTAGTATTCATAAAAGACAAATGAATCCATAGCTGCGGCCTAATACCAATTACTTTTGATCACCTAATCAATTAGGGTTGGTTAGGGTTACTGTAGCTAAATAGAAAATTAAGTGCGACATTCACCATTGGCGACGAGATGACTTTCATCAGCCACCACATCGGACATGTTAATTTCCTCATCAAGGTGGAGAATGGAAGGATATTTGCCCGCCTGGGCGGAAATGCACACTGCTGCACACACGCATGCAACCACGCACAGTTATTACAGGCCCTTTATTAAATATCCCTGTGGCCCCTTAATAGACAAATAGCATCTGATTCTATCAAGCAGAGTATAGAGAAAAGGAGAGCGAGGGAGGGGAGAAAAATTAATGGAGTCCTCGGTGGCGAAGAGAATATGCAGCACTGAGAGACAGAGTAAATGAGTAATTCAGAACTGATTGATTGTACAAGAGAGAGTGAGAAGTGGAGAATGAGTGAGAGTGCAAAAGAGGGGAGATACAGAGAGGGAGAGCGGGATGAAAAAGGACCACGGATTGCAAGAGAGGGGCAGCGATTGGAAGTGAGGGGAAGAAAATGGAATATAGAGATGTAATAGATGGATAGCGAGAGATGGAGTGCTAGTCGCTCCCCAAACCTTTGCTGGATGGTTATTAAGCTAACGCTTTTCTGAGCGCCGTGTGTCTGGTGTTACTGCACCTTTTTTTCCCCCCATTCCCACCCCTAACCTAGTTTAAGTTCAGCCATCGCCGCGGGCTGGTGGAAAAAGGAGTGGCAGCAATATCAGGTCAAGCCCGGGAGGGGAAAAGCCCAGTGGTTAGTATTCCCAGAATGTCAGAGGCAGAGATGGAGGGGAGAGAGCGTCTGGTGGGGGCAGGGAGAAGATGTCTCGAGGATGAGGCTGTAACGTAGCTAGAACCCAACGCTGGTGGTCCTCTGGTGGTGCTGCATGTGGCTTTTAACATCATTTGCATCAATCCTGTGTTCTGCAAACTTGTTTTTATACTACTCAGCTTTGCAAAGGACATTTTATCGGAGATAAAAATAGTTGCCTGGCAAGTGAGACCTCCTCTTATTGCAGAAGAAGTCGTATGGTAGAGGTGGTAGGTGAAGTAGGGGTTCGATTCCTATATTCTGTGATGTTGGGTTTAGGCCACTAAGATTAAGTTTAGCTCTGTGGTTTGGTAGATTTGACTTTTCCTCAAGCAGGTTCAAGTTTTCACATTTATGGTGAAATATCGTAACGTTTTCTCAAAGAACTGGCACAAGATTTTGGACAGACATTTACTTTTCCTATTGATGTGTCAAGATTTTTAGACTTTTCCATTAGCCCCACCATGATGTTTACATTTGTTCCTTTAAGTCAATTTGTCCAGTACTATAGTTTTTATTCAAATACCTGCAAACCTAATGATGTTCAGCCTAACACTGCAACGATTAATCAGTTGTGAAACAGTAAATTAATCACCAAATTATTCTTTGATTGAGATTTCTAACATTTTAAAATCTTTAAGTTGTGAGACATATTCAGAAGTCATCTTTGGAAAATGAAAATTTTTTTTCTCCCAATTTCTAACATTTTGTAGATGAAACGACAAATGAATCATTAGCTCTCATTGTTTCTCCAGGTTGCAAACATTTACGACTGGTGTTCATCCTGTTTGAAGTAGCCGCTGATTGCTAAGAGCTGCTTTTTAAATCTCTCAACAACATGCAATCCAAACGTCACACCTCCCCAAACCAACGTCATGTCTTTCCAGCTTTACATTTTGAATAGACCTCATTTCAGCGCTGTTACTTTGTCTGTCAACCCTTTCCACAATCAATCACAATTATACAGAACAGTGAGGCAGCCTAATGGCATGATATTCCTGCCTAGAACAATCATTGTAAATGAGTTTATTCATTTTCTGTAACCACTCATCCTCTTAAGGGTCGCTGGTGGTTGGAGTCAATCCCAGCTGACATTGGGCCATAGGTGGGGAACACCAGTTGCCAGACTATCACAGGGCAGCCATGCATGCTTGCATTCACACATGCTTGCAATTTAAAGTCAACAGTTAACCTGCATGTCTTCAACCCAAGGCTGACATGAGAAGAACATGCAAGTTCCACACAGAAAGTCCCCAGCCAGACAGCAGGTTTGAGTTTGAACCCTGAACCCTCTTGCTGTGAGACACTGCTTATTTCTAACATGCTTAGTATGAGCATGTTGCAAGCGTGTTAGCAAGCTCATGTGAGCATTTATTTCAAAGCTCTGCAGTATTAAATACAGCTTTGCAGGGCTGCTAGCATGGATGTAAGACTCTTAGTCTTGTTCAATATTTAACCACGAACACTACCCTTCTGCATGCATGTATCTGAATTCCAATGTAGCCATGTGTGAGAACGAGGTGGCAACAGCGCTCATCCAGGTGGCTTTTCATCACCTCCTATACTGTAATATGTGGATTGGATCTCCACTCACACCACATGTGTCACATGTGTGGATCACACTCAAGACAGGCGTACGTGTAAAATAATTTGAATTCCCACAGATTCATTTCTCTCTGCCCTCCATGTCTTGCCCTCTCTCTAATTTGTCTTTTCTATCCCATCCTGCTGCCGTGTCTTCAAGGCCAATGGTCGAGACAGGCTCGCACGATGCAGTATTGATGTGGACGGTTAGTTAGCTCTTCCTCCACATATAGTCCTTCCTGTCTAATTAGTGTCGAATGAGAAGAGCCCGTCACAGTGTGTGTGTGTGTGTGTGTGTGTGTGTGTGTGTGTGTGTGTGTGTGTGTGTGTGTGCGTGCCTGTGTGTGTGTGTGTGTGTGCACATGTGTGCCCTAGCCTCTGCTCTCTTATCTCAGAGCTCTCATTAACCAGGCTTTGTTTTCCTTAGCTTCATTAGCATTCCCATGACAGCAGCTGTTACCTCAGCACTGGGCTAAATGCTAGGCTAAATGTTAGCCATAAGAAGTCAGTCTGCCCCCTTTCATTAATATTAGCCTGTTTACATTGTCTAAGTGTTTGTAAGTGCAGTGACACAGATTTCCCTAATAGCTCTTCGGCAGTGGCTCTACATATCAAGTGGTTGCTTTTGGTGTTCTGCCTTAAAATTGTGAGAGACAAATCATCTCTGCTGCAGAATATGTTAGTCCAGCTTTCACCTTTGGGTGAATCCACTTGTCTGTGCCCATGAGGAGTCTGGCTACCCTATTAACATGAAGGCAGCATCTGCACAGACATGTTTCCTCCAGGTGTCGGACACTGTGCACTCTCTAATATCGCTGGAATGCAGAGAGAAAACAGAGGAAATAGGAACAAGCAAGGAAAGCACCAGGAGGGTTGCCGTTCCAGGAACACACATGGGGGAAGTGGAGGCAGAAGACGGGGAAAAATGGAAAATGGATGAGTATAGCAGAGGGGGATGGAAGGGGGAATATGTTTTAGGGGTCCCGGTATATGTTCATCATTATGATGAGGCCTTCTCTGGGGAGCATGTGGTGAATAAGGGGGGGATATGTAAAACAGACCAGGCTCTTATAGGACATCACCTGTGTTAAGGTAATGCAGGAGCGAAGGGTGCAGCTACCATCCATCTGTAATGATCACCATGGAGACCGTGTAGCAGCGAGACGGGGAGGAAGGAATGTTCAGCAGAACCCACCACAGTCCCACAGGAGGGGTTCAAAGGCCACTCTGCATTTCCTCCATCCATCTTCTCCTTCAAACACCAGACACCACCCGCCAAAAGATAAACCTTACACATGGGTCTTTACTCCAAACCAGCTGCCAAAGAACCATAATGATGATTTGAAACCTTTGAAACCTGAATCTACATCAGTTTTCTTGTGCTGTGTTCAGATGCTTTTCACAAGTTTTTATACCTTTGAACCATGAGCAAATTGGTTTCTTTCAAAAAGACCAGAAAAAAAGGCAAAGAGCAATTTGGCAAGAAATGTCCTGCAAATCGCAAGAGATTAGTAGATTTAGAAACTGACTTTTAAAAAAGCTAGGGAAAAATGTCCAGCCAACTATTTTTTATGTTTATCCTATATATATATATATATATATATATATATATATATATATATACATATACATATACATACACACACACATATATATATATATATATATATAATTTATTCATTTAATTGTTTTTTACAAAAAAATTCCCAGTTTATTTCTTTTTAGATTTTTTTTTATTTATTTACTTTTTCAGGTAATTTTCTTGTAATTTAATACTAATTTCTTGTTAATTTCTGCGTCATTTTGTCTTAAGAAACTCAATGTCTACTTTCCATGTTTTTGAAAGAAGGTTAAGCCAATTAGTCCAAATTTCAAAGTGTTAAACCAAAAAGTTAAATCAAGCAATCAGTCATTTATTTGCCACATGAAGTCATACAAGGTACAACACTAGTGCATTGTGCATTGTCATGTAGTCCTGTTTTGCATCTTCTTACATTGTCGGCTGCTTTTTTTTAATCGTCTTTGTCTCCACATCTGTTCGGAAATCCATTGTTTCTGAGTGTGGAAATGATTTAACTGTAGTCTGTTAATCTGCTTCTGTTTTTTCTTTTCTTTTTTGGAACGTCCTTTAGACTGACTGGTTCCTTCTCTCGCATCATTAGAGGATGCGTTTTAGTCGGTCCACACACCATCCTGACCCCAACAAGGTGGCCACAGTGTCACTCCTTCCAAATATGGGCAGCACTTCTCTGCAAACTGCCTCTGCATGGCGCATAGCAATGATACACAGCAGGAACAGGACTACACCTCACATTCTCACTGTCACCAGTCCTTATTCGCCATAAAGCTCATGCCTTTTAACCTTTTATCACCAGAGTCTTCTGCTCTATCAGATTTGCATAGAGAAAAAGGGTCTCCTGCTTGAATGGCTCTGTCCAGAATTTGCCCAAGTTTTGGAGAAACAAAGATTATTAGAGTTCCTGATATCCCATTGGAAACTGATTTGGCACAGAGGTTTTGAGTTTGTTATCTAACGCCTATATATTGGTTTGGTTTACCGATGTTATAGAAGCCTTTATAGTAGAAAAGTAATGTTTTCAAATGCGTTGAAAGTGTTTAGTTCTTGTTTGTCTTCTAATTAGATGAAGTCTTAGGTAAATATACTTTATTATACCTTATCAAAGAGTCGGCTCACTCAAGGTATGCAATATGTGAGCACTGATGTTGGTGGGAAGGTCTCAATACCAGACAATAACAAGGTCAGGAGGAGAGGTACTTACAGTCGGAGCTGGGTACTTTGTCTTCCTCCTTTACCAAACAAATCCCAGCCAGTACCAGTTCTGTATGGCTTTATCTCATGACAATGAGGCATTTCAGCATTGTCTTATCTTTATAGGATGCTGGTGGGTTCACTCTAATAAAAATAAAAGTTACAAGGCCTTTTCAAGCTGTACAACAGATCCACAACAGATGATGTAGTAGTTTTCCTGTGTGCATTTAAAAGAAAAGATCTTTTCAGAACAGAAAATTTAGATAAATGGTGAACATAGTATTGATGCAGTCGGGCATTTATGTTTCTTTCCAATAAAATTCTCAGCTACATCCTCTACTCCCGATATTCAAATGTTGAATTTGATCCCTTCCACCTGTAAACTGCCACCTATTTCTATGGTTATGATTGACTGTGTGATTGACAATGTCGTTGCATGTAAGAATAGCTGAAAGATCAAACATCATGATACTCCACAGTGGTGTATCTGGAAACTTATGGCAGCAATCACAAGATGTTATTTCATTCACCTATTTTTCTGTGTATTTTCAATTTGCACATAAAAACAAGAGAAACAGAAATATTGCACAAATGTTTTCATGCATGGGGGAGGTGGAAAAGTTAGGTGTATTGATCAAAAGTAAATGTGACTAGTGCAATGGAAACAGATGTAGTGATAACATGATGACATGCTGTCATTGCTCAGGCCACCAAAAGCGTTTTTCTTCATCTCGTGATGGCTTTTAGCACGCTTGTGCAAAGGAGCTGTTCCAAAACTCTTCCAGAGGCACAGAGCTGAAATATTAGATGTTCAAAACGTCCTATTTGCATTGTCAAGTGTTTTCCCTGTTATTATGCATCCATCGTTTTTCTTTGTTTGAGGTTTGACTGTCTTTTTTTAAAAGTGTCATCTCGTTGCACCCTCTTCAGCAATGGCACCTGACTGGAAAATTAGTGCTTATCTCAATGAGACACCTCCATTCTCATAACAGTAGCAGATAACAAAAAAGCACATACATTTGCAGTTTATTTTGCTGATTTTGGAAAAATTTGGATATTTGTGCTACATATGGGTGGCAACCCAACTACTTTCTTAAGAGCACAATTCTTTACTGTTCAGTTCTACCTTATATGTGCAGTTTTATGGATTTTTTGGCTGCATTGTTTTGATAGATGCCAGATTATGCTACTGCAGAAACTGTGCAGGGACAAACTTTTCTGTTTGGTTGCCATTTGTTTTGTTTGCAGTTTTTTTTTCTGTAGCCCCTAATGTTGCTGCAACACCCAACTGTCTCATTGTAATAAATGTAGACACTGACGTTTGTACGTGATGCTGTTGTCGGTTTGAATGCAGCTTTAAACAAAGCTAAAGGAGCTTAATGGGAGAAAACTTAAACTATCTGAGACTCTGTTAGACGTCAGTTTTACTGAATGTGTGAGTACCTCACAATCAAAGAGCGGCGGCTCCTTTAGACTCACCATTTGGTACCAGCGAAAAAAAAAATAACAGGGAAAAATCTGTTGTTGAAGAGACAGAGATTCTTCAGCAGTCTGTCGACTCAATCGTCCATGATGTGATGCAGCCACAAGACATGTATTTTAAGTAAAGGCTGTTCCTATGTCTCTGTCTCCTCTGTCAGATGAATATTACTCAAGGATTGAGAGTGGCTAGACAGATGTGAGTAATTATGAAGAAAGCTGTCATACTTTCTATCCATCCTTCCTCATCCTCCTCTTCCTCTCTCCACCCCCTCTCCTCTCTCTTCATCGCTCTTCACTCCCCTCTCTTTAAGCCGCCCACTAACCCTGTCTATCAGCCGCCCGGTGCTTACATATCCTTGCAGAAGCTGAAGTGGTCATTATTCACAGCTTAGGCCATGGCTGTTTGCTGTGAAATAGCTCACAGTGGGCTAACATGCGTTCAGAAACGCAATTAGCATAGCGATTAGCATAGCTATTTCACATGTTAACCCGTCAAATGCACAGGCACCTCTCTCAGGACCCCTACAGTCAGTCCTGACAATACACTCAAAGAAAGGGCAGGCATTTCCATCATGGACTCATTCCCCCTCAGAGGTGGGAATAAAGGAAAAGGGATAGATGTATGTAAAAAGAAAATGAAGATAAGAAATGCATTTCCTTTTTTTTATCCTTGCCTCCATTTTTGCTCCCCCCCGCTTCCATCTCAGCTTCATGCAATGTTTATCTCAATGTTTGGCCTTTTTGTCCACAATACGTCCCCAAGGATCCATTCCCTAAATGGGAAACCCCTCTCACTGATGGATTTACACACACACGTGCACATGGAGCACCATGTGGCAATATAATAATGTTATTTCAACAACATGGCCAGTGACCCCTCTAAAGAGGATCCCTACTGTGGCTATATACACATAACCTTCATAATTCACTCACACACTGCTCTCTGTCTCTCTCTCTCACTCACGCACATGCACGCACGCGCACACACACACACACAAAGAAAAGGTCTAAATAATTTACAGAGAGACGTCTAGCCCGAGCATGAATAAGTAAGAGGCAGCCCACTGGCCAATTGCGCCCCTCTCGTAGCTCCTCTCTGACCGCGTACACAGTTTAATCAGCTAATAAATTTTGCATTTCTTGCTTACTTGATAGTCTAACTAATTCTTTATTCAATTTTGTTTTCATTTAACTACCGCTTAGCGAGTCTACAAATTGTGGTGTTAAGAGACAGACTGGATATACAGTACTTTTCCACGTGCGTTTGAACAATGGAAATGTAAGGAGATGCAGATGTTTAATTCATTGTTGCTGTAATAAGATACCATTTACCTACAGTTTGAGGCTCATAGCTTCTGATTGCTTTTTATGCTTTTAGACTAAACACTTGTTCCTTCCCCACCTACTTCCTCTTGTTATTGTGGCTTTAAAAACTCTTTGCCAACTCTAACAAGTCCCAGCTCGGCTGTTCTCCTTCTATAATTCAATTGCACGCTACACACACAATAACCAGTGGGGGTGTTTGTGAATTTATTTTATTTCCTCATTTTATCTGTATGTGTAAGTGAAACATCCACTTTTAGTTTTATCGCAGTCTAACATTCTTTCTTGTATTTTTCTTGTAAAGCCTCTCAAGCGTTTATCGTTGCAACTGCAGGAATTTACCTGAGAACGGTGTCATTTGTTTGGGAATATGAAATTTATTAGACAGAACTGGCATATTATTGACCAATCTACTGATTTAATGATTCCCGTTGGATTACCAAATAAGGAGAATGACTTCAATGGCAAGATAAGAGAGATGCTATTTTTGTGCATTTGCTGTTATTACTGCATAGTGATGAAAAAAAAACACAAAAAAACAATCTTTATTGATTAAAAAAGCTTTATTTAGAGCAATGCAGCATGGATTTTGATTTAATAACCAAAGCATGATTAAGCAAACTGGACACAATTATTTCTTACTAAACCATAACAAAGACATGACACAAACTGATAAATAGAGCAGAAATGGAAAATTAGACTTGTATGGATGACAAAAAGAGGAGATTTTCTTGGATATTAACTAAATACTGTTGTGGCATTTGATGAGAATCAGAATAGGAGAAATGCAATTGCTATAAGTTGTGCGGTAACCATTATATGGGGAAGTGCTGGTCATAGATGGATTACTGAACACCAAACAATCTCAAAGACTAATAAACGACCAAAAAACAAAACAAAACAGAAAATTGCCTCAAAGACACACAATTATCACAGTAAGACACAACATTACCTCAAAGACCCACAAAAGACCCACAAGGTGACACAAAAACAACTTGTCAATAGCAGTTACTTAACAAACAATACCTAAAACTCAAAAAGAAGGCGTACAGAATGATGAAAGTCCAAATTCAGGCCAGTAAAATGGTACCAGACATTACGTAGTTAAAGCTAACTCTGATCGAATTATCATAGCCAATACTATAAATGAAATACTCAAAATAATGAAGCAAATTAAACAAACATTACTGATAGTATTACTGAAATGCCTTCATTAAAACGCCCACAGAGGTTCTTGATATCAATATATCGATTTTCTTCATACATTAAAGTTGGCGCTTTAATTGGATTGTACATTTCCCAAATTAAATCCTAATTCTAAAGTTGTACAATTCATGCAGGGAAACATTTTGCACTCACAAAACACAACAAATAAGACTTTAAATTAGAAAACAATTACAACTGTGTAGTCAATGTAGCTCCAGGGTCCTGTGGTCCTGATACAGGGGTTATACTGCAGGTCTGTTTAGACATATGATGGAGGTCCTGGGACATAAAGTTCATTATAGACAAAGTGGTGTATTGACTGCCTCTGATATAATGCTGCTTGTGCAGAGTAGACCTTCACCTGAGCTCATGTGCTGCTCAGCCTGTTGCTTACATCATCTGAGGTTTATGAATTAGATTGGGGCGTCTCTTAAGACCTAACGTGTCACTTTCTTTACCAGAAGAGGCTGTTTTTTTGTCTCAGCATTTGAAGCGGCTGTCTCCGAGAGGAGTTTTACTTTCTGGTGTCAGAGGTCAAAGAAAATTGTGTTTTCCTGCTGAGATTTTTACCTGTCATGACAGCGGGGATGGTATTGTTTCCATCTTGTGAGTCTGCATGTGTGTGTGTCATAATGGCACAATGTGAGACACCCATTGTAGCAGGAACATCCACACAGGTGGTTTTGGGTACTTTGTTTGGTGTTTATATGTCTGTTTGTGGACAGATTTTGTCACTGTCATAGCATCACAACCGTGTGAGATGCAGTTGTGAAAATCTGAAGGAGGGTGAAGTTGAGATCACAGTGGAGGCTGAGGATGAAGAAGAGGTCTGAGCAAGAGTGCTGGAAGTAAGGGGGCAGGAAGTAGGGAGGGAATGTGGATCTTTCGGATCAGTTTGAGGAGTGATGGTTCCACATTTTATCATAAGTATGTTATGCATTGTGGGACTCGGTCTGGTCCTGGTCTTGACTCGTTCTCGCCTTGCTGGATTTTGTCAAATTTAGTTGGTCTTGACTATAACATAACAAGATAGACTCAGAAGTCGGTGTGTTCTGCTCCTATGAAATAACATTGAATTTCCTTGTTTTTTTTTGTTTTTTTTTAAAAATTTGTTCTGTTTATGTTAATGCACAACACTTAGATTTACATTTAAAACAACTATAATGTATTCCATGATTGAAAAGGAGCACAGAAAAGACAAAACTCTTATCTTACCTAGCAGCATCTATCTCAGCGAAACAGATGGTCTGTCAAATACAGTTACTTAACGAACAATACCTAAAACTCAAAAAGAGAAAAAGAAAAATTAATCAGGAGAAGCATCAAGAGCCGTAAACGATAAGTCACCTTCATCAAGGGGACATTTGTATAGTCTGATTATTCTTTCTTTATACATTTTCTTGAAATGAAAAATATATATACCTTTCTCTAAATCATTTTGTAGAGAATTTGTAGAGAGTTTGATGCCAACAACTGAAGTACACATCTGCTTTAATATAGTCTGTGCAAAAATATGAAATACTTTTGTAAATTTTCTGATATCTGCTTTTTTTCCCTAAATATAACTAATAGTGTCTGTAACCCAACTAAATCTTTATGTTCTGATAATCCTGATGTTATAAACAGTCTTTAGTATGTTCTCTTGGATCCACTTTATGAATAATGTTGGTCACTGTGGCTCTGTTTTTTTAATGCTCCAGCTCCAGGGAGGGTAAAACCTGTAAGAGGACTGCAACAAGGCAAAAGTATGATCCTTAAGGTGCATTTCATCGATGAATGTTTGATAGAAAGCTCAGCCAAACCAGGAGCAGCACTGCTAGGTATTTAACTCGTGATAATGGAAGAGTGCATTTTCCCCTGAAATACCATGATGCCGCAATCATGTGCAGCATTAACTGACTTTGCTACTAAGACAATTAAGGCATACCTTAAATTTGTAGAACCTACATCGGCACCTTTATGATGGTTTCAGCACAAGAACGTGCTCCTTCGTCCAGGCTCAATTTAAGAACATGTTCAGGCTCTTGAAGGGAATAACTCGTTCTGAGTTTGTTGGCAAAACAAAAACCTGAAAGACTGAGAAATGCTGTCCTGACTCATCTTAAATTAGTAATCCAAAAAACAACAAAAATAAGCTTACAGCAAGAAACACTCTAGCTTTCTCTTTCCCCATCTATCTCTCTCTGAATGTGTGTGATTGGCAGCAAAACAGTTGCATTAACCACCCTCTTCTTGCGTTATTTTCAGTGCAGTTGGGTTTAGGATGATACCACCTCTTTCCCCTGCCCCCACTTATAGTTTTTTTTACTACACAGATAAACACCTGCTAACATTTGGCTTATGTATGCAGTGGGAAAAGTGACAGCAGCATTTACAACCAGGTCAAATGACGCTGTAGTAGTTCATCAACACACATTAAATTTCAATATGACAACTTTGACCACCCCATCCTTTTATATTGTCTCTTTTGGATGACAAACACTTTTAGTAATGAATGGATCTTCAAGCATTTAAAAATGTATTTTAATCGTGACCATATATTGTGATTCTCACTTGGAGTATAACGTGTCGAACTTTGTTCAATGCACGCTGGCAGCACTAAACCTATGTTCTTGCCTGACAAGGAGTCAATGTACAAACCCAACACTTTTGTGTATCCCATTGCCAGAAACTCACTCCAGCCTGCAGCCCAGTTCTGTGGACAGTAAACGGGGTGTCGACTTCACTCTGTATCACTGGTGAACGAGGAAGTACAGCAATTGCTGCTGGGCAGTGACAACAACCCCGCCCACAAGTAAGAGTACGGTCCACGGTGGATCACTAATCAGATCTGCAGTCCAGGTACCTGTTCGTAGGTGTTACTTTTGGTTCCAAGGATACGGTACTGAAAGCTTTTGTTGGAAACGCTGCTTTAATACAGCAGAACAGATCATGACAATTAGTCCAGATTGAAGAAACTGAAGGAGGAGGGAGGATCAACTGAGAAAACATGATTTTTGTGTCTCTTTTTCTGTCTTACAAGCACACTTCTTTCTCTGGAACTTCATTGCTCTCAGCAGGGGATTCTTCTATTCTCCTGCAGTTATCTCTGTGGCTCTTTGAGTGTGTCATTTTGGTTGTAATTAAACTATCCGTTAAATCAGTGATGCAGAGGCTTAAGGAGCCAGGCTTTGGCTCCTTTTATAGCAGAAGCTTTGGGAGCGGCTGGGATGAAATACTGTGATAATTTTGACTGGAGAAAGGCTCTGCAGAGGGAATCTCTGTATGCATGCATGATAGGTGAAGCAAGAGAGCTATTGAGAGAGACATCCAGGCAATAGGTTTGAATGGGGAGAAGACGGAGGGAGAAGCAAAGAGAGGTAAAGAAGGAGAGGTAAAGGGAGGAAGAAATAGCGTAAAACGCTGAGCGCAGGGTGCTGCATGTCGGCGGGTATCAGGGGGAGTATTTGGTGGCCGGGAGCCAGTATGAGTGAGATGAGGGGAGGCGAGTCTGCAGAGCCAATAAATTACGGGCCTTCAAGCCCCACTTTACATTAATGGAATGTGCAGCGCTGCTCTCTCCAGTCGGCCGCTGAGATTAAAGAGTAGGGAAATGGCTGTGGACAGGCTCTCCCCAGCCTGGGCTCTCTGTGTGATACGGGCCTTCAGAAACCCACAGAGTCGCCCCGTGGCCCATGAAATGATGGCGGCTATGCAGAGAGGTCCAGACTGAGCATTTTAGTTAAGAATACATCCCAACAAAACCCGCAAGGTGTCTTTGCCTTGTGATCACAAGCTGCAGGCTTTTGGTGCTGCCGAGCCACAAAAGGTGTTTTTTTCAAGCATTAGCAACAACGGTACAAAATCCTCACCTGGGTTGTTTATGTGAAACATTGTATTAAAGATCCGTTTCTGGGAAAGTCAACGTGGATACAGTGCGGGACTCTGAAGATTTCTTACAGATTATGTGGGATAAAGTGTGCGAGTATGAGAGAATGGCTGAAGCATATCCACCTAAACCCCGCTCCCTTTCACAGCCCCTAAACCCATTACCCCACCATTCATCTCTCAATTGAACTGTGCCACCGCTGTGTGTGTGCCTGTCTCCTGGTGGTTTTAGACTTGTTTGATGGAATCAGATGCATCTGGGAAGATTCAATTAAAATGCCGTTGCCTTTCTTAACTACTTCTCATCGCTCGCATGTCTCCTGCCAGTGTTTTAAAGTGATTACACACAATTATTTCAATTAGATGTCAGGAAGTAGTGCCATCATCATCAGACAGTAATCAGGTTGTGGTGGAGCAGTGGGAGACAGAAAGCGACGGCTCCTCTCATTCTCTTTCATTAAAGATGGAGGAGAACATTGCGGAGCATTTTTGCTTTTCTTTTCCTTTTTTTTTTTTAAATTTTCCTTCTATTTTTCACAACATGGCACACTTTTAGAAACGCAGAAAAAGACACTTTTGTACCCCCCTGCAAGCTGTTCTCATCTCTGCTAATGAATGAAATCCATTTCTGGATCTCTCTCTGAGAGACGGGTGAATATGAGGGATTGAGTGAGGCACAAAGGAAGAGCAGGCCTCCTGTTGGGTCCTGGACAGAGTCAGATAGAGCGAGAAGAGAAAGGGAGATTATACAGGCAGCCTTCTGGCTACACTTTACAATGTGGAGCAGATATAATAACATCTGAATCTAGTCTTGTTGTTTCACTGAGAATTTCAAATGTAATTCAAATTGTAAAGAATTACATGGACACTTGAACATTATGATTGATGTAATTTTTTTTCCTTTTTTCATCCAGCTGCTACCCTGTGCTTTAAGCAAGACTTTGTCTATTTCTTTGTTCCTCTGTTTCCTTATGCTTTTTTTTTTTTTTTGCAACGTTTCATGCTCTTTTTTGTTGATATACAAAGTGCTTACATTTGATTATTATAGAGAAAAATGTAACTTTACATTCTTACTCCTTAGCATTCAGAAAAAAATAGAAATGGATACAGACTTGCTGTGTTTAAATTGTCTTATGTTGATGAGCCGGAGCTCATGAGATAAGCTGGTTGAGATTAGACATGTCGCAATACTGGAAAAGTAGCATGTTAGCCTGGTGCTAGGTTTCTAGCACTGTGTCTGTGTTTAGGAAAGAGTTGTGCAAGGGTTGGAAATGGTGACACAGATGCGCCATGGGAATTTCAAAATGACTGTATGTATGTTTTCAATTTGCATCAGTGGCCATAGATTTGATATACTGATTAAGATGGATATATCCATGCACCCCTACCTCAAATGCAAAGTACTGTCATGCACCACTTGTACTATCTCACTTGTCGACAACTCAAGTTGTCGAATTCAAGGAATTGTCGCTGCAGCTGCACTTGTTGCCATCTTCCATGTAGTGTTATTGTTCTTCATGCTGGTGGGTCCTTAAACAGCAGACTAGGACACATTTAGGCATACTGCATATGCTACTCCTGTCAGGTCTGGAAGAAAATCACCCCAGATAGCAACTGTGCCTATGATATTGAAGAAAAAACAAGTATCATCACAAATTCTGAATTTTGGCAAGGACTTGGGACCGAAAGATTGGTTCTTGTGACACCCCTAGCTGTGTGGGGTTATGGTGGTCTGCGTTTCTGTCGGAGCTCTGCTATACTGTCCTTGAGGAGCAGAATATGCTATAGGAGCTCCCATGGGACTAAGGTATGGAAACAGAGCTAGCGCAGGAGCTGCTGGGGCTCTGTTGTGATAACAGAGGCTTTGCAGAAGGAGACACACACAGCATAATGAACAACCCACCGCCCACTGCAGCACAGGACACACACACAATCACACACGTGCACACTCAAACACACGTGTCCTCCCATAAAGTGTATATTCGTCCAAACTGCATCTTGTTGTGTTATTTTCACACATCATAATATATGCACACGTGATACAGACACACACACAGACACTGTCATGAGGCAGCCCAGCCCTCTGCAACACATGCTTGGTTGCTTAGCCGAGGCCACGCTGACTGCGTGTCTTACAGCAGCATCAGTATGCTACGAGCATGGTCCCGTGTCTACACCGCTCTCCTCTCCCTCCCGCCGTCCACCTCTCCTTTATGCCTCTCTCTCGGTTCTCTTTCTTACCTCCATCACTCTCTCCAGGCTGACTCTGCTCTGGTGCTCCCTCCACTCCCCGATCTCTCCCTCTTTTAGAGTAAAACAGAGCCAGATTCAGGCTGCATATTACTACAGAGCTGTTGTGTGCTCATCTCTTTACTATTTTCAGCCTCCTTATCTTATCTTTGAATGGTGTGTGTTTGCCTGTACTCCCTCATATCCCAATTCTCTCTACACTCTCCCTGGTTTCCCTCCTTCACCACGTCTTTGCATCAGTGCTGGCTGTGCTTTTAGGTTTTAGGTCCAAGTGAGGAACAGCATGCTAGGCTAATTATACCATTTGGATCCAGCCACACTGGCTAATGTTTTTCTACTCTCTGTTGTATTGTGACCAGGGGACGGGCCCATTAATTGCCCCGCTGATGACTGTCATCATCCACACCCCTGTATGTCCGACACAGAGGGGTAGAGTGTGTGCACATGTTTGTGTGTGTGTGTTTGTGTGTGTTTGAGTCTCAGCGGGTGTCTGATGGGAGGGTGCTCAAGTGTGGAGGACTCATCATGGGTTATTAGGAGCATGCAGGGGGGCCATCAAGCGTGAGAGATAGAGAGATAGACATGCTAGAGAGATGAAGAGAGAGAGAGATGGATGAGAGAATCATTCTGAACTCAAAGTTGTGCTCGTCCTGAAGTGTGGCTCCGAAAGAGATTCTTTGAGATTTTCCATTTCTTTTGTGTTCCACAATATGTTTTATTTTATTTTACTTTTTACATTTTGGATAAAATTTTGTCGCTGTGAATGACAAAGAGACACTATTTTATAAAGTTGGGGGATTTCTGTGAGGCTAAAAAATAATGTTGAAATTGGATCAGCAGAGAGACCCTGACTTGTCCCTATTCAAAATGCAGGATACTACACTTCTGGAACATAGTGCAACTCTAGCTTTGTTGCACATTTCATCTTAAGAGATAATATTTCCATGACCTGTGCTGGTTAACAGGCAGGCTGCCAAAATCGGCTCTGTTATATACTTTAATATTATTTGGTATTTAGTTGAATAACAAAGAAACTACTCTGAATATGTCATAAAAACACTTCAAAGTAATGAAATACTGTTTCTGCTACCAATTAAAAAGCTGAAAAGTAGTTAATGACTGATGAGGTCTATCTGACAAAAAAATTGCATTCATAATCACAGGAGCCAATTAATAGTTTGTGGATTGTTTTTCTAATGAAAGACAATCTTTAGTTTTAATTCCAGTGATCATCACACAGGTGTCTCGCCAGAGGTGTCAGATATCACTTGGGATAAAATCAATTTTATATAATAAAATTTAGCTAAAATCAGCTAATGTTTAGTTTCGTAAATGATTGATAGAAGTCAGGTTTCAAAAACTAGAAAAGAAATGGAAAGCCTGGGGCAATAAAACAATTCTACTAACCTCATTAAAATATATACTTTTTTTTTTGGATCCTTTTCCCAGTGATTGGTCCGTGGTCAGGATGTTGATAGGGTTGTGATCTAAAGCAGGTTAGCTGTTTAGTGTAAATATAATATTGGATATTTTTCTTTTTATTTTTTTGATTAGTGTACAGGATGGTTCAGTGCAGAGGACAAATTCTGTTTCATTGTATGTGAGTGCTGAGAAATGACAATAAAAAAAGAATAATTATAGATCTGAAATAATAAATTTGTTGGGGCCAGTACAATTTTCCTGAACGTCTGTTTCCCAGTGCTTTGTCTGGTGCCGTCTCGGGTTCGGAGCCTATTATTATTAGTGTTTATGCAGGTCTGTAATTTAGCCATGATAGAAAAATTGTCACAAGCTGTTATTATGTCACAAAGAGTGTATAGATAAAACAATATTAAACCAACCCCCTTTGGAATCATAAATGTTTGTTTTTGTTAACAAATAACAAAATAAACAGCATTACTGTAGAATACTCAAAAATTAAAGCCTTGTAAATAAACCATAGATAACTGTTACAGCACTATGCCGTTTATCTCAGCCAAAAGCAGAAAATGTATGGCTATGTCCTTCCTGACTAATGGTCAGTTTCACTTAATAGGTTCACTGTGACATCATCAGGGTCATTTTCGCAGCTGCGAGTGCAAAACTGTTTTCACTGGCTCAGCAGATACCACCCAGTACTAGTAAATGGTGTATTGCTCCTTTAATTAATTGTATTTACTGTCATAGAAACATTTGTGGGATGAATAAGTGGTATAAAGTGGCATTTAGTAACAGGTTTTGCATTCTCACACATTCACCCATGCATACACACTCTCACACATATATGGTGTATCCATACATACAGTTTCACACACTGGCCCCTCTCATTGGCCCCTGCTAATTTCCTGCGAAGCATCCTCACAGCACACGGCGGCAGATAAGGATAAAGGATAAGAATCTAGACAGCCTTGTACACCATGATTAATTCATTTCATATTCTGCTTGCCCTGAATGAATGTGCAGTTAATATTTAATATTCCTACGCTTTTTCACATGATTGCAACATGATTATGAGAGGGACACATAGTGTGTGTTTGGGAGGCGAGAGAGAGAGCGGCAGTGTGAAAGAAAGAGAGAGAGAGGGTGAAATTACATGTTTTGTAAATTGCGTTGTTAATACTGTTTGTGCTTACCAGTAATGCTAATGTGACGCTTAAGTAATTGAAATTGAAAACAAATCTAGATCGAAAGAGACAATTAAAAAGAGAGAAGAAAGCAGAGATGACTGGCGAGGGGGAGGAGTGCTGTAGGAGGAGAGAGCCAGCCACAGCATTACCATATGTATTTCAGTGTGGGGGGTGAAGTGTGTGCTGACACAGTTTGTTGTTGTGCATCTGAGCAGCACAAGAATAAACACAGAGTGCACCTCTAGCTTTATTTTCATGCTGTATGGAAGGAGAATTCAATTTATGAAGCACAACAATGAGTAAGTATAGAGTGTTTGCAGTATACATTACACTTTCCCCTCTGGAAACAGGCGACATAAAGGGAACACGTATAGTAACGGGGGGAAAGAAAGAGAGAGGAGAGGCAGATTTCATGATTATACAACCCTTGAAATGTTATTATTGTTCATAATTGGAGCCTTTAATAAGCCTGCTGTGAGGTCATGGTGTTTTAATGGTGTGCATTACAATAATTTACCAGATTCATAAAGCAATGAAGTCTCTGGATAAGCTTCCATGATATAACGTTAAAAATATCCCACACACTCACTTTGCTGCCTCCCTCTGAAAGCTTATGTGATAATTACATTTCTGTAAAGATGAATGTTAACATCTCTGCAGATTTACCTAGAGAAGGGTTCTGTGGTTGCAGAGACTGGCGGTGGAGTTTGGGTTTAAACCGGTTTGATATTAAGCCACACACTTGACTCCAGTCCAGTATATTGAATTATAGCAGGTGCTGCTGCTCATGAGTGGAACATAATGATTAGGGGTTTGAATCTATTCAAAATGATTTCCGATTCAAAATTGATTCCCGATTCAAAATATAGGAGGTGTAATTTCAGGATCTACTCCAGTTTGTTTTGCCAGTGGCATATTATGTTATGAAAGCAAAATGTGTATGAAATTATGGAGGTTTTATTATGTACAAGCTTTTTGTTGTCGAAAACCTCCTCCCCAAGTGTTGGGAATCAGAAAGTGAAAAAATAAAAATTGTAATCATTGTTAAAAAAAATGGACACACTTTTCCAAAAAAAAAAAGTCCAATCATTTTTTGCAGTTGTTTGTGTATCCCATTATCTGTGCCATTCTGCAAAGCAGCTCCTATCTGTGATGATGCAGAGGGCCACATCACACTCCTGACACTTCAGAGAGGGGCCCGATTCTCCTGCCTGCTCTTCAACAGTGAACAGGCCCTGTGTGAGGCCCTGCTGCTTGTTAGACTGTCTCCTGATTTACCGTTGTCTCTTATTATAGGGGCTGCCAGAGTTATTCTAATACAGGAGGCGCTACCAATAACACAGAGCGACAGATGGATTAGACCAATCACAGTGCAGTTTGCTCCAGATGACGTATGGCATACGTATACGGATATAAAGCGTGCGATCGTCTTCCGATTGGTGGACAAGACCGAAACAAACCTCTGACCTCTCCGGGGAACCATGGGAAACCAATATGGCGTTTAGCATCGATGCTAATGTACTTTTATCATCGAAATTTGGATAAAATACTGACGGAACACACCCAATATCAGATCTGTCGGTATGTATTAATTGAACAAGGTCGCGTAAAAACACCCAGGCTGGATACTGAGGCTTCAGAAAGAGCTACGATGCATTGGAGACATCCGTCTGAACGGCGCAGCCGGCAGCTTTCAGCGGCGACGACAGTAAGGCGACAAACAGTCTCAAAATTATTCAGACTTTTCTAAATGATAAACATTTAGAGGGTTAAGGATAGACTATTTTTAGTAAATATAGTCTATAATCGACGTTTAGAATTTTTGAATCGATTATGAATCGTTAAAAACGAGAATCGAGATTCTTAGCCAGTTAAAATACAATCAAACTGGTTTTAAACTCGTACACTGGACCAGACTGGCAAAACTTGAAATAACTCAAGTGACCCAGATCTCCTCAGTGTGTCGCGTGTTGCCCAGCAGATCAAAAACAAGCTCATTGGTTGATCCTACTTTGTTTTGTAAAACAAATTTGAAATTATTCACTCGAACTGAAATTCAAAATCTATATAAGTATTTAAGCAATCACAACTTCTCCACATGACACCATATCTGTGTGTGCTTAAGTTGCAACAGAGAATTCCTGCCTTTACACACACACACACACACACACATACACACACACACACCAGACAGTGTCATGTTGTTGCAGTTGTGCTATTGCATAGGTAATAGGAAGTAAGAGCCATAAGGCTGATGGAGAAGTTAATTAGAGGCCAGGCCAGTCATCTCCACCTTCTGACCCATTTCCACCCCTCCCATCATCCCTCTCTACATCTCCCCGTATCTGTCATTCACATCCCCACCACTGCTAATGAGCTTATTCTGAGCCATACATTATGTCTGCAGCTGCACCTTTTTCTCCGTACAGTGCAGCTCGCCTTTTTTTCCTTTCCACCAGAAACAGAGAGATCGTTGCTCGTTCCCACCATGTCTCCAATTAGATGCCCCTCTGTTCATGCTTCTGTCATTTCTCCCTCTTCTCTCTATCCTCTTGTTTCTCTTGTCTGGCAGAGTTGGAAGCACGTTGTAAAACAGGCTGCCTTATCCAAATGGAGACAAGCCCTGCGGTCACTGTACTTTTGTCACATTAGCCTGTTTAGTCTCAGTGTGTGTCTGTGTGCGCGCGTGTGTGTGTGTGTGCTTGTTGCCCTCTCTTTCTGTGTGTGTGTGTGTGTGTGTGTGTGTGTGTGTGTGTTTTGAGGCTGAGTGTGACATTAGCCTCACAGTCACAGGTAATGATCTCATCTCCCCGCTGGTGACTAGAGGCACACAAAGAGAATTACGCACACACACACACACACACACTCACACACTGTGAGAGGGATAGATGGGGAGCAGAGATTGGTATTGTAATGGTACTCTAATGGGCTACCTGACAAGTGCTTTTTCTTAATGATATGCCTCTCTCCCCCCCGTGTCCCCCCACCTCTCTTCTACAGGTGCATTATCCGTCTTTGAGGAGTGATATGGACACCAGGTGTGGTGACGTCCAGGTATGTAATCCAATTCTCGTAGCGCTGTTTGTGTGTTTCACACACGTCATCATTTGAGTAACATTGCCCTGTAATCACACTGTAACCAGCTATCTGTTCTGCGAGGTTCGACCTTTTGCTCACCTGCTGTGAAACCAAATCTATGGCTATGTCTAAAATCACTCACCTGTCTACTCCGCCATTTTATTCGAGGGCCAAATTTGTGTGAATTTAAAGGGACAGTTCACCCTAAAATGAAAAAGGGAACATGCATCTACTCGTGGTTGAGAGGCTCATGACAGCGCAAGATGTAAACGTTAATGACGTCGTCCTCAGCTGAACTTTAGCATTAGCTAGCTCAGTGGTGTGAGGTGAGCTAGCAGTAAATCCACGCTTCTTTCTGCACAGTGATACGGTTGGGGGGGGGGGTGTAGTTTGGTGGAGAGAAAATAGTTCCTACATGATGCCACTTATAACAAAGTCTGTGGATTATCTTGAATAACGGGGTCATGATTTCTGCAAAGAGACAGTGCTGATGAGTTCTTCAAATGTATTTTTTTAGCACTATGAGCACCAGAAGCGGAGTGCTATATAGTTCCATTAAATTTAAGAAAAGGCAGACATCTCTATGGCTGAAATCTGCAACACTCAGCAGTTTACACCAAAACTACCTGGACCGATAAGTCACACAACAGGAAAAAGGAAAAAAATCTTTTTAAAGTAATATATAATGCCTGCAAAAATTCACACAAAAGAATTAATAAAGTAGTGTCTATGACATATTAATGACTTTCAACAACTCCACAGAGCAATATGTTGCATTTTATGGGTGAAGAAATTACCTTTGTGAGACTCTGTATCTGTAAATAATGATACACGATGATGAGTGTCATGAATGTCAATTTACTGCACAGAATAAATTAAATAACTGAGTGTCTGTTATATAGAGTGAATGAGGAAGTGAATTTTGACGCAGCTTAAATCAGCACACATAGCAAATAATGCCAGAGCGAGTAAAACAGATTACAATAAAATCTCACATAAGATACACAGCAGTCATCTTCACACATGACATTAATCACACAAAAACTTGAGTGAGTGCACGGGGAAACAATGCCAAAACAAACCAGGGGGTGCTGAGGCAACACACAGCAACAACAGACAAGTGCTGCTCAAAGTGTTGTTTTGAACCTGTTGAAAATGAATAAACTAACAAACATCACTAAGAGCAGCACCATGTAGGCACAGTTTGTAAAAAGAAATGGCCCCTGCTTTTAAAAATCAATTCTTGGTAAAGTGAAATCATATCTGCAACGTTTTGATTTAGTATTGTGTTGTGAGACTGCCACAGTTCTACAGCCTGCTGATGCTTTTTCAATTTGACAAGCCGAACTTGCTATTAGATTCAACATTTGTTTAGCTTTGAATGCTGCAGCCCATCCACCTGCTATCAGATCTGTCTTTTTTTTCTTTTTTTTCTAAAGCTCGGAGCAGCCTCTCCACCCTACAGACACCCCACAGACACACTATGATGCTCTTATATTCCTGGCTCTCTATTTTTCTATTTATACCCACTGAGATGAGCAATGAGCCCCAGGCAGCCCTCACTCACCAACCGGAGCACACGTAGACACACACCGACACAGACACACACTTTCTCTCTCCAACACACACATACACACACACGCTGTGAGTTAAGGCTGGGGTGGAGGTTAGATGGTTTCATCAACAGTGTGTTTGACCATATGAACTAATGTAATGCAGTTAGCTGTGTTGTCGAGCTTCAGAGAGCACACAGAGGACTGGAGGTCCTGCTGTGTCCTTGCTTTCAGCCTTGTGTTTGGGAATTTTGTGGCACGGCCTTAAAGGGAAAATCCGCTCTAAAATACCGACAGCATCTGTTGTTTTTTGTGATGTTGCTCATTCTTGGTTTGTCAACATGAAAATTTGAGACAAGAAAGTCAAAAGACGCTTGGCAGAGTCACTGAGAGACAAATCCTTAAGCAACACTGTGACAGTAATTGGGGCGATTTTATGAGGCAGTGGGCTTTTCAGTTGGTAGCTCGTATCAAAGCAATGAAGTTAAGGATTTTTTATGCCTCTGCACTGGTGATACACATGGCCGGCACATTATGTTTTTGGGTTGTCTGTTCGTATGTTCAGCTGTCTGTCCATCCCAATCTCATGAACGAGATATCTCAAGAATGCCTTGAGGAATTTTCTTCAAATCTGGTATAAACATTCACTTGGACTCAATGATGAAATTATTAGATTTTGGTGGTCAAAGGTCAAGATCACTGTGATCTCATCTTTCTTATTCTTGTCAAGACATGCTCTAAAGAATGCCTTGAGAGATTTTTTTTAAATTTTGGCACAAACTTTCTCTTAGACTTAAGGATGAAGTGATCAAATTTCAGTAATCAAAAGTCAAGGTCACTGTGACCTTGCATCAGTCTCATTCTTCTGAACACGATCTCCATGTTCAATGATCTCAATAGCACCTTGAATTTCTTAAAATTAGACCAAAACATCCACTTGGACTTAACAATGAACTGATTACAATTTGGTGGTCAAAGGTCACCATGACCTTGTGTCTGACCTTACAAAACATGTTTTTGATTATAACTCTGTAAATCTTAGGCTAATTAGGATATTTCACAGAAATGCCTAAAGTGCTGAAATTTTATATTCAAAAGGTCAAAGGTCAGCTTCATTGTGGCATCATAATATGCTGCAAAAACACATTTCTGGCCATTGTTCAACATCATATCTCAGGACAGTAGGGGAGACATTTGGTCAGAATCTTGGGTGTTGAAACTGTGCTGCTGGGGGACGATGTGTGTGAAGCACCCATGTTTTTACAGACACGGGTGCAAACTGTAAGTGCTACTTGACTGGGGCGTGGTAATTCCAGTTTTAGATGCAAGTTTTATATAAATCCATAAAGCCCATGAAGACTTTTTTCCTGAATCACTGCCAATGAAGCAGTGCACGTGAGAGAGTGCAAGTAAGTCAACACCAATATCTGTTTTAAAGTGGATTTTTAAGCTTCAATTAACCTCAGCAATCAAAAAAAACAATTAGCAGCGAGCCATTAACCTGCTTGTTTTTCTGTGACCTCAACTTAAAGGTGAGTTTATCACATTAAATACATGCATGGCCTGCACTCGTACACCTGTACATGACCAGATATGCAGGCTGGCACGCTCTGAGAGTGAGAGAGAGAGAGAGCTAGAGTACTACAGTGTAACTGAACCAGTTAAAAATGAATGAAGACAACATCCATGAGAAACAGCCCGTCTTGCATTATTTACAATATTGAGAATACAGCTTGACTTGTTCCACCTCCTCTGCCCTCCTTTCCCCTTTCAGTACTACCAGCACCCCCCTCTCCTCTCTCTCTCTCTCTCTCTCTCTCACACACGCACACACACACACACACACACCTTTTCCTCCCCTAACCCCTCTCGATGAGTGAGTCACCAGAGGTTGAGCGAGGTAAGTATCATAACTCTTTGGTTCAGCAGAAAAGAGGGTAGTCAGGAGAAATATAGTTTAGTGCAAATACTCTTATCAGCTCTTCAGCTCACACGATGTATGATTTTTCTGTTTGAGTTTTACACTCTTGATGCATTTCTCTACAGATAAGTGCAGATGTACGGGCTGTCTGCAGCTGTGATTTGTCTCTTGGTGTGTGAGTGTTCGTCTAAACAAGGTTTTTTATAAAGCTCATAGACATTTGAAGAAATGCTGTGGAGTTGTGTGTGCTGTGTGTGTTTCAGAAGCACGTTGTGTTAAACATAATGTGTAATCATGTCTTTTTCACTGTTATGAAATGATAGGGTGCAGAAATAGAGGATGGATAAATGTCTTTTGATTGTAGATGTTCAAAATGAAATTTCATGTATGGCTGTTACATGATTGTGCTCCTGAAGAGTAAGGAAATACCTGGCTGTAGCTTTATTACAGGTCTTGCAATTTAGCATTGTGTCTTATGATGTGTTTTACATGAGTTGTCTTCTAGACGACACAAGACGATCGTTCTCTGCAAGGATCAATTTGGTGTTCTTAGATTTTAGATTTGTTTTATAGGTTGTAAGTTTTTATAGAAAAAGCTAATTAATGTGCGTCGAGAGGCAGTGTTGTGCTTGTTCTAGTTAACAGTTTGAATTTGAAGTTCACGGTTCCAAAACTTGAACTGGTTTACATTTATTACATCAATTTCTATGAATAAAAATTTTGCAAACATCATTGGCTGTAAATTTATTTTTACAGATGTGGCTGACATTTAGTCTTTTCTGATCCCATGAGCACTATTTCTGTGAAAATATTTTTAAAAAAATCCCAAATTCCATTGGAGTCTGTAGAGATTTATCCTTCAAATATCTATATTAACTGGCTTCAGCAGCACTGGCAGCTACATTTTCTGAAGTGCCATTAGCGTTAGAACAGAAGGAAAACCCAGTTTGATGTGGGAAGTGTTGTGTTGGCATGCTGGGTGCTGTAAAATGAGCCTTGTTTACTGTTGTGAGAGTAAATGAAGCTAGCGATTAAGTTCATAAGTTTCAAATGATGATGCATTCTGGTCACCCTTCACCAAAAATATGAGCATGTTCAATGTGTTACTCTGTTGGGGGCATTGACCTCAACAGCTGGTTGCATCAGTTCTCATATTGCATGCCATTTAGTGATTGCAGGCAAGGGCACAATGAAACAATATATAAACTCAGTAACATAGTTAAAAGAGCAGCAATCAAATCTCGAACAGTGGAAATGTTAAAAAAAAAACATGATGTAAATATAGCCTTCATGTTTCCTTTTTTTTTTAACTTAAGGAAACTCATGGCTCTGCATATCCAATGTTTTATTCTGCCGTGACTTTTCATCTCTGCAGCAATATGTGATTAAGCTGCATGCCTTCTGTATGTCATGATTTATTTGTTAATTGCACCAACTTTTCGCACCAACTTTATTGCAGCTTTGGACTTGTGGACTTGAATTTTATGCACAAATTGAAAATGCACATAAAAGCAGGTCAGTGGAAACACACTGTGGTCTTCATTACAGCATGATTTCAAATGCCCATGTTTTATGTGGAAGTCATTTATAGCTCTTAGAAAAGCTGAATCCCCATCAGCTCCACGGGGTGCGGTCTGTCACTCAGCCTGGACTCTGACCACATGTGACACGCAGCGTCTCATCACAGGTTGTTTTGGCACACAAAAAATAAAGAAAGTGTGTTTAAAAAACAACATAAAAAAATTTTAAATTTGTAAGAAACATCTTTAAAAAAGCTTATCAGAGGAATATATACATGAAGACAGTAAATAGCAGAGTTGTAGCTCACTTGGTTAGGGGTAGGGAACTGTTTGGCTAGAGATGAAAAAAGAAAAAAAAACTTTTAGCATCTTAATTTTTAATTATTTTATGTAATATTTACTTATACATGCACCAGATCTTCTTTTATAACATTACATTTTTCGTTCTTGAGTCATTAACTGCACAAAATAAATTTATAGTTAAATAAAACAAAGCTACATGCAAACAAAAACTAGAGAAAAATGTGTAATGTTGCTGCTCACGTTATCACCGCTGCCTCCTGTCACCTCCACTAAGACCCTGTTAATATTCTTCTGCTAATAACCTCCCTTAATTACTTCTCGGACACAAATTATGTTCCTATTATGAAACATTCAAACATTCACAAAATACTAGATTGATTAATGAATTTATGATTGCTTTGTCTGTTTAATTGTTTTTTTTTAACTAAATGAACGATTGTCTGCACATTGTCATATACATTTGTGCAATACCAGAACTTGCTATGACCATTATCATCTATTTAAAACCATTAAATTGGGATCAATACAATCATTATATTACTATTTAACTAACACAAAGGTTGTGTTTTTTGTTTGTAATAATTTGTTTAAAATGTATTTTATCAGGAAAATCCTCTTTGAGTGTCCTGGCCAAAGACAGCAGCACTTTTAAGCAAAGTTGCAGACAAACAACATGTAACAGTTAAAGATAAAAGAATTTCAGAATCACAGCATGAGTGTAGCATATCTTTAAAAGACTTAATTGGAAAAAACAGTATTGTGGTGACGTGTGTGATACTGTTGTGTACTGGATGTCAGGACTGATAGAGCACAGTGATTGCAGACTGGCAGCAGGGCCCACAGCGATGTTCACTCAGAGGTGGGGTGGCATACCCCTTACTTCCCCCCTGTTCTAAGGGGAAATCCCCTGTATGTGTGTGTGTGTGTGTGTGCGCGCACGCGTATATATGTCAGCAGATGCATGAAACGTGTTAATGAAATATGATGAAATATGATGGATCCTCCCAGAGGCAAAAGCCCGCAAAGTTACACACCCTGATGAAAGCATAAACATGTGTGACATTTCAACAGAGCACATCTTTATATCTAACCCCCTGCGGGTTAACATGCACACACATACGCTTATGCACACATACACACCCGCTCACAAGTCAACCTGTCACCTAGATTTAAGTTGTGATCTTGCTCAGCAGTGTCTCCCTCTGTTTCTGTCTCTTTTTCACTTTATTTACATATGAGAATACAATAAGAACGGCCTGTCACATTGTCAGAACTCCTCCGCATGTGTTTGCACATACAGAGTTTTCAGATTCGATATATATTCTCTCTCATAAACCATCTCTCCTTGTCTCCACTTGCTCTTGTACTCTTTCCACATCTGTCAGGCACTGGATATTCTGATACATCAGAGTTATTGAAGATTGGCATGCTTTGATAGCTATGGTTATGCCGTGATGTTTCGTCTTTGGAGGGGGGTCCAGTTTCATCTTTCTGTTCCATCTGCCTCTACCTTCTCTCTGTCGTTACGACACAGTCGCATATCCACACACATCCACCCTGGTGTTCGCAGATAAATAAGTATGGGAGATAGTATGTGAGACAGGTCACTGCGTTCTGTTTTGTGCATTTGGGTCAAAGCTAATCTCATTCCAGTCGAGATGTGTCTAACAAATTCACCTCCAGACGTATTGACGCCTTTTCAGAGGAGACTGTGTCATTTACAGACATCAACATCTGATTACAATGTCATGTGACTACAGTGAGCCATATTGTAATATGGAAGATTGAGATCCTGAGCTTATGGTCATAGTTAAAGCTTTTTTCCTCTGGAGCAACCAACATTTTGCCATAATCATGTCTTTATGTGAGTAAGAGGAGGCACTGGCAGTGAAAATGTTGACTATGATGATAGACTGGTCCTGGGCTTTTCTTCTCCATCCAGCCAATGCGTACTATAACGTATTGATATACATTATAAAAACATTCAGTCAAAAAATAATTTAAAATAAGAAATTCCCTTTTTTTGTCATTGTCTTCAATGTATTTCAAGTATTTCATTAATTTCAGTAGGACTCATGCTAATTGTTGCTGTCCTGCTGCCTGGTGATGATGACCTGCGGGTCGGAGCGTTTGGGTAAGCTTGCTAAAAATATAGCAGGTTTGTGTAAAATATCAGGTGTTTCAGAGCAAGGTGGATATTAAGTGACAAATTAGCATTCTGATTAAGTTATTAAAAATTTACCAAAAAAAATTGTGCAGTACTCCACCTTCTCCACCCTTCTTTCTATCTCTCCAACATGTTCAACAAGTTGTCACATATCGTGCTTTGTTAGTGGACTTTCATATCGTTCCAGGATGCTTCGTCGCACGTCAACTAAAGTTGATGATGTCGTAATCACTGAGAAAGCATCTGTATTTAACAACTTCTGAATGAGAACCGACTGGTCTCTTTTATACAGTAAGCAGCATTATCATCAGTGCTTCAATGCTCAGGGTTTCAGGTTTTTGACCAGAAAATCTGTTTAAAGTTCAAATTATTTAAATCACTCTGACCTCCAGCATCCTACTGTATGGTGTATGTCGACCAGCTGAACAGAATGAGTCTTTAAAGCAAGGATTGCAATTTCACCTAGAACCTAGAATAGTGAACGTGATGGCACACCATTATGTTACATTATGTTACATTATATATGCAAAACATAGGCCTCCACCCTGATGTGTTGTGGAATTGAAAGGATTTAATCCTACTGGATTTACATATTTAACATGACTGAAACATATGGATAAAATAAATACATTAATTCATCTTGGTTACTATGATGTGTAAGCTTTGGCATTGGCTAGACTTAACGCCCACAGCCTGTCTATCTTATGAGATGCAGCTCTTAGCTGGTTACAGGCATTTTGAATATTTTTACTGCCACTGCCTCTTACTCTGGTGAGGACCGAGGGCCAGATGCATAAAACTCTGTGTAGATTCACGGCTAAAACACACAGAAGCAGAAATATGCATATGCATTCTTTTTGTTAGATTTCTAAAGCCGCGTGTACGCCTGATTTCTGTTCTCTAAATCTCGATCATTGTGGCACTGGGCAGAGTCACACCACACAAGTCACATTTTCATATGCACATTTCACCATAAACGGGTGTGGAAATGCCCTTAAATGTCTGTTTTCATATTGATACGTGCCCCTCCACCATTCATTACATCTGTCAGTAGGCTGGTTTCCATTAACCCTTAAATTGTGCAAATTGATATTGTGAAATTAAAATATGCCCAATGGAAATTTACACATTAGTTTTGAAAAAACTTCTGTTTATCACAAAAAAGTTTTTACACTCACACAAGGTGGTATTTCAGGCTAATAAAAAGACATATTTTGCTATGGAAACACTTTTTTCTCTTTTGTAGGTCACATGATGCTATGGCTATGCGCGTGTCAGTAGGAATTGGCTCCCTCAGGCACGATGCATCAGGTGCTACAAGAGGTGTTATTGCATCGCATAACTCTTCAAATGTTAGCAGAATTCACAATTCCTCTGAAATCATGACCTATCACCTCCTCAGAAATCTCTCATAAGTGGCCTATCCACGTATCAGGGGCTTACCTTTCCAATGTCAGTTGCATAACACGCTTACGTCACCTTCGATTTAAAATAATGGCGGCTAGTGCAGTGGCTGCAGCAGAAATAAACCTATTAATATCTCGAAAATCTACTGCCATGCCTCTTGGAATTTTAGAGAAGTTGCATCACATCATTTAATGAAAACGCAGTCATCTCGCAATTGCGTTTTATCGTTTTGCACAAATCAGTAATGGGAACCTGCCTAGTGACAAATACAATCTCACCGGCTGTTTTGCATTGGTGAGGTTCTCAAAAGGTGCCAGAGCAGCGATCATAACGCACGGCTGTAGATATTTGTAGCATTGGAACCACTAATTCATCAAATTTCTGTAAATCATTGTCGTGATAAAATCCGTATCATCATTACTATTAAATGTCAGAAGGACAATCAGTGATTTATTCATATCGCACCTGACCTTACAAAGAGCTCCGTGTTATAACATTAAATGATCCTCAAGAGGAGATTAATGTATATAAAAAATAATGCTGAAATGTATCACTCATAAATAATTTAAGACTAACTTTATAAGTGAGTCTTTGACTGACATTTTAAAAATCGCAGTGTAAAGCTGCAAAAATGAATCAATAACTCAGTGAAACTGAAACTACCTTAAAACATTGTTTTCCGTCACTCAACTTATATGTAATCTTCTTCGTACCATATTACCCGCAGCTATTCCGACTACAACCGTGTGTGTGCCTGCATTGAAGAGTGTGTGAGGTGGGCTCATTTTTTCAGACATTCCTCCTTTATAAATACCTGGTCATATTTCGGAAAAGGCGTATGCATGGTTTTTGTGCTTACAAATCCTTTATTCATCAGGCCTCTGTTGTTATGGGAGCAGATGTTGCTACACCTTTTAAAAAGTTTGAACCCTGACTGTGCTCATCTCATCCCCTACAAATCCTGCCTCATTGTCTTCACTGTTGAGCCATGTGTTTGAACTCTGAGCTGGCATCATTTCTGTTCAGAGATTCCCTCGCCCATATGAACACGTTTTAATCCTCTCTAACATCAATCCGATGTATGTGCAGTTTGGAAATTGTTGGTCAACATATGTTAATGGCACATGGCTTTAGAATCTAATCAGGCTTACTGTATGTCCAATGACTGCCAGAGACCATCCTGCTGTACTGTACAGCCACCACTGTAGCCGCGCAGTGCTGAGCTGTGCTCAGGCAATTAGAGAGCTGCCTTTGTTGCCTTTAACGAGTTTGACCCGTTTTGCTGATAATACGCATAAATTTCCCTTCTTTCTCCTTTTCTCTGTTTTTCTCTCTTGTCTCCCTGTCTGTCTTGATCTTTTTTCACTCTCTCTTCTCTTCCCTTTCTCTGCATATGTGTGTATTAGAGGAAAATCGTAATCCTGTGAAACAATGTTTCGTGTGAACGGTATAAGGTGGCTGACCTTCACGTTTTTCGCCAGATATCATATCCATCTCCCATGGATTACCTTAAAGAGTCTGTTTGTAGGAAAGGACTACGTGTTCATATGCGTGTGTTTATGCAATTACATCTAGTCAGGTGTGTTTCTATGTGACTGCTCTGTGTGTGTGTGTGTGTGTGTGTGTGTGTGTGACACAGGAGTGAGAGGAAAGAGAGAATGCTAGCTGCTGGCTTGCCCACATGAGCATCCAGGAGTTATCTGTTCAGCCAAGCTGAGACAGAGAGAGAGAGAGAGGGGGAGGGAGAGAGAGAGGGAGGGAGAGAGAGGGGGGGATAGATACTGAGGGAGTGGGATTTGGCAAAAAAGGGCAGAGACACTGAGGTGTGGGAGGGAGATAGACAGGAGGGTTCTGCACAGATAGAGAAGGTAAACTACAGCTATACTTAGGTAGGAAAACAGAGCGGGGAAGGAAAAGATGATGGGAGGACAGTTAGTGGGGAGGTGGTGTGGTAGAGGAAGAAAGAAGGAGCTGAGGTTATGGAGAGACACAAGGTAGATGAAATGGACCATAGGAGCAGATTTACAAAGGGGTGATATGGATATGTCCCAACCAACTTTCAAAAAAAGCTCAAATAACCCTGTATAGGTTAGATTTGTAAGTTTCATTTGCGTCATTGACGATTCAAAGTGTCATGGTATGAGCTGACGTAGTCATTGGGAGGAGGGAATGGTGGGGCACCAAGACAAGATGCCTGCTAAATTGCTGACTGTTCTTCAAAACTGTTGATTTTTAAGGATTCATTGCTGTATTTCCAGCTGCTTTTAGGCACCAAATTGGGATTTTTTTCAGGGATCTGTCGCTCTTTATCTGGCGACTCTTTAGCCCCCAAACACAGATGTTCTTCAGTGATTCACTGCAATGTTTCCATCATAGATAGAGCCACAAAAAATGTTTTTAATGTTTTTTATGGATATATTTTAATTTTTGTTGGAGCCAAGAAAAGCAGTTGTTTGTTTTGACAAGATATTGCCGGGTGTCCTGTTAGGATAGTGCAATGAAAAGGGATTGATTTTTTCAAGACAATGCTGCATTTCCACCCAGAACAGTGATTTTTTACAAAGATTTTGATGTCTTTCAGCTGCTTTTTGCCATGATCTTTTGCTAACCATAACCAAGTGGCTTTTGTGCCTAAACCTAACCACACCTTGACCACATTGTTTCTAAAATGTTAAGTTAATCTGTATCTCTTACATAATAATTTACAGCAGCACCAACATTTATTCTTGGGGGGGGGGGGCTGCTGGGAGTGCAGGTGAAATTATGTAATGCAAACCACAAAAAACAGTTAGAATTTTAAGAGTCTGAGGGTTTATCAGATATAAAAATATGTCTCAGCTATGTAGTGGATAATATATGAGGATTTAACTAAAGTTATCATGGGGACATGGATTTTACAAAGTAATATCCCAGAAATGTGCATATAAGAAGGTTTAATTGGTCGTTTTCAATGTGTTACTTTATGGTGTTGCATTGTGTCTCAGCAGAAGATGATCCAGATTTGCTGGACAACAATTTCTCGTTTTTGCTGGAGTCCTGTCAGCGGGCCGACGCAGTAGCCTCATTTAAATGAATGAGGGAGTGTCAGTTTTTGTATGTGATGCTGTTATCAGTCCAAATACGGTTTAGGTTATTTGTTTGTAGATATAATCATTATAATCCAAGAGGATGTCTTCTTGGTGACTTGTCAAACATAGTGCTCTTCATTTTCTAATTTTAAAGTCTGAAATAATAAGCCTTTTTTGGGTAATAGTTAGCACATGCTGTTCGATAAATCAAATATTTGATTTATCCGCCTCCTTGAAACATCCCACCCCACCCTTGTGTCACTACTAACCTTGAAACCAAACCTATGCTCAGATGTGAAAGAAAGGGTTTAGTTGGAAGACTGCTGAGCGTCTTCCAGTCTTTGCACAGATCAGAGGAATTGTGTCTGCGCCGAGGCTCCCAAACCCCCGACTGCAGCACGCCACATCTGGAGAGGAGGATGATCTGAGGCGAGGAAGCAGAGGAGGAAGGGAGAAGAGGTGGTGCAGGGGCAGAGAGGTGAAAGGAGGTGTGGATTAGAGGGGCCAAGCTGCACAAGGTTGAGGCTTAAGAAGAATGGAGGAAAGGCGTGAAAAAGGAAAATGCTGCGGTTTGCTGAAGTCAGCATAGTTGCATCATACTTTTGCATTCAAGTTTTCTTTTGTCAGTCTTATTCTAATGGATAACTGTGAGGAAGCTGTATTTTCTGTCATCCGGCCTAAAATATGTATAAAAATATATATTTAAACATTTTTTTTCATAGTTCTGAAAACTTACAGTAAGTGTGCTCCCACTCTTGAAGAGAGTGATGAGTTTGCCAAGTCCATGACTCACACAGACACAATTTAGGCTGCATGACTTAAGTGTGGGTGGTTAACTAATCAATAGTCTACGGTGAATGACTGGGTGAAGGCTGCTGCATGATGACTGCTTGCGTGCATCTGTGACTCAATGAGTGTTTTCTTTGTCAGCATTACATGTGTGTGTGATGACGGTGAACTTTTAACTGTACACTCATCCATTAAAATCCTCTAAGCAAACACACTTTCTGTCCTAACAGTGATGCACAATTCTCACTGTAAAATCTGCCAAGTTGATTTTACTTTAAAAAAAAAATTCCAGCAAACCTATTGCCTTAAAAAAAGTAAGTACATATAACTGATAGTCTTAGTCTTGATCTTAAGTTTACTTAAGATTTAGTTTGTGAAGTTGTTGCAGCTTTGAAATAACAAGTTTGATTAAATCAATCTTTCTAAGTTTTAGCAACTTCAGTAAAATAAGTTTACCGTGCTTAATATCTGAATTCTGCTGGTTGCAAACTAGTCCGTCATCTTCATATTTTTAGAAAACATGTTAACAAAACAAAAATTTTTTGTTTTTCCTTACTTCATCATTGGGGAAATCCTCTTTGCCGTGATCAAATTAAGTCAGAATAAATTGGTTTTACTGAAGCTAACACTTTGAAAGAACCAAATACACCTCATTTAGCAACTTCACAAAATTAAGTAAATACAGCTTTTCAGGTTCCTCTGTTGATAGTTGCTAAGCTCTGAGTAAAATGGAAAACCATCCCACTTCTCGACAATGGCGTGAACAATAATACCACTTGAAGACACTGGGTGGGGATAGAATTGAATAGTTGCAAACTTATCGCTTACCACATTAAGTTTACTTAAAATTTAGTTATATTTACCACATTTTCTGAAGTTGTTGTGACCTTAAAATGACACGTTTAATTAAATCAATCTTTCTAAGTTAACCAGTCAAGCATTATACTGACCTGTTTATCTGAAATCTGCAAACCTCACTTCATCTCTGGTAAAATCCTCATTGTCATCATCAAATTTCAGACTAACTTGGTTTACTCTAGTTTCTAACACTTACTGCCACATCACACCAAGCGGACCATCGGCCATATGCCTATGTTGAGCCGACAGCGAGCGCCCGTGGCTCTCTTGTCTTTTTCCCGTCGACTCGGTATGTTGAATCAGCGACAGCAGCCGTGGGTCCCGTTGGTGAATGAAATCACTCTGACTGGTCGTTTAGCTCGGTGCACAAGAAGACAAAAGGAATGGAGGAAGTAAACAGACAGCTAAAGTTAAGATGGGGTTCGTTCAAAACAAACTTGTAATATGAGGTAAAATTGTTTTTCCTTTAACTATTGAGCTCTAAATAGAAACATTTCTTGATGGTTTGAGTTGTTGTTTACTGGCGCACGGTAAATATACTTTGTTCTTTTAATATTGGCTTGAGTTGTTTATGTGCCAGCGAACTAGCATCATGGCGGCCTTCCGATTTGAATGCCGATTACAGATGACTGGATCGGTATCTCCTCTCACGCAGGCGCTCATACGTGCTTGTTGGTTGTCGGTTTGGTGTGTTCCTGTGCAGCTTTTTGGCTGAGACACTGCGATGCAGCAGAGGGCTTTCTTTACTGCTATAGTGCTCTGATTTTGGCTTTGTGTGTCACGATCTTTAGAAAGAACAAAGTAATTTCACTTTGTATTTTTAAGTTGCAACAACTTAACAAAATCAGGTGAATACAGCTAAATTTCAAGTAAACGAATCACTTTATATAAAGTAAACATAAATAAAGATTTATAGTTATGTTTACTTTACTTGGTTTCAAAATGTATTTTAGGAAAGATCAACTTGTTTTTCAATGCTGACGATTCTTTCGCAACTTTTAATTTCAAATCCGCCCCATCAGACCCTCCTTCTTTCTTCTCCTTTCATCTTTCCCCGCACATTATAATTGTGTTAATATACATTTTTCTAAATCCTTCACCATCACGCAGTGCTTGTCTTCTCCTCAACACCCCCCTCCACTCCCACTCCTTGAAAGCTGGAAATCAGGACAGTTCAGCAGCGGAGGGGTTAAGCTGAACCCGGCCTTGTGATTGGCTGCCGGCCGGCGGTCTGAACCAGCCTACAGAAAGAGGTAACCAGGCAACCTCAGAGAGGGAGAGAGGGAGAGGAAAGAAGAGGGGGCAGAGGAGCGAGGAGGAGAGAGAGAGAGAAAAAAACGCGCTGAAAGAAGCCTGACATAGTTTTGTGGGGATTGTGGAAAAAGATGTAACGAAGCTTGCAAGCGCTCTCCCCGGGATGGAAAACTGGATTACTCTCCCTGCTGAAACACACTGTGGATGTCTGAATAAAACCAGGAGGAGATACACGGGACTGAATGGATTCTAAAGCCTTTTCACAAAATGGGAACTAACTGTGCTCATTTTCGCTGTAGTGCAAAGGTAAGTGCGCCAGTGCAAAACAGCCGGAACGGATGCAGCACGAGTGGCACATCTCGTCCCGGGGTCCCGCACACAGGGGGGGTCCAAAAAGTGTGTACTTTGACATCGGTGTGTGGTAGTTAGAGCCTGTGGATTCAGTCACTGCATTGAATTGCCTATTGCTGCTGCTGCTGCTGCTGTTGGTGGTGGTGCATCGGGATTTTAGTGTGCGCGCGTGTGTGCATTGGGCGGTTGAGGGGGGAGTGACCCCCTCACTAGTGGACAGGGGATGTGTATGTGTGTGTGTGTGTGTGTGTGTGTGCGCGCGCGCACGCTTGTGTGTGATGTTAGGCGGGAGGTTTGCTGCATTTGGCATCTGTCTCCCCAGCGTGTTACAGTGCGCTCTTCTATTGGGGACTCAGCAGCAGATTGTGCGTAATTGTGCAAATTTTGTGCAAAGTGAAGTTTTCACTTATTTACCCATCAGATATACCTTTACTGTTTAACATGCACTTGTTTGGTGTATGCGTGTTTGCTTCCCCCCATTAAAAAATGTAAGGGACTGGGGAAGCCTGTCTTTGGCTGTCGATGCTGACTTTATAGTAACCTTTCTTCCGCATATCTATTAAATAGTATGTTGCAATGCACGTGCACTAAGCCGAATGATCTTATTTTATTTCTGTAAGTGTATGAGCACCTTTTAATCACTTTATTTTGTGTTATTTTATAGACTGATGCCTTTAACGGTTAAATTCATGTGCCTGGTGCGTGGGGTTTGGTCCACTTTGCCTCGCGGTGGGAGTGAAGTGAAATGAAGTGAAACGCGGAGGTTACACCGATGTTGAAGTGTAGAAATGTAGTCAATGGTGTGTAGGCGAAAGCTGGTTCACAGTCACTGGGTTTGGGTTGATGGAGAAAGAGAGAGAGAAGAGAAGCGACAGAAGGGAAGGGGAGCTGAATGGGCGACCCGGTCAGTTTGCTTTGGGGGGGCCCGGGCTCCGCTGCAGCTAAAAGCCGCATTAATCATGAAGCTGGTGTGCTCTGCAGACCCTCACTCTCTCCTCTCCTCTCTCTCCTGCTGTCTGCACACAACCTGCATCAGCTTTATGTGTGTAGCAGCTGTGTTAGTAGCTCATGTGTGTGAAGAGGTTTTATCCTTTCTGGGTTTAAAATGTGACTGGATTTGCAATAAAATCACAACTCAGAGCACCGTAAAATCTGAGAAGTTGATCTTACTCAAAATAATATTGGGAACAGATTTCCTTGAAAAAGGAAAGCTAATATAACTATAAATCTCGATTTATGTTATTTAGTTTACTTGAAATTTTTGTGATATTTACTGAATTTTGTAAAGTTGTAGCAACTTAAAAATGACAATTGAAGTTACCTTATTATTTCTAAGTGTTAGCAACTTCACTAAACCAAGTTACACTGACTTAACTTGATCATGGCAAAGAAGATTTTGCCAGTGATTACTAGTTTGCAACCAGCAGAATACAAATACAAAGCACTGTAAACTTGGTTTTAAAACTTAGAAAGATTAGTTATATTAAAGTTGTCATTTTTAAGTTGCAACAACTTCAAAAAAGTTAATATAACTAAATGAAGTGGATGTAAAATTGGTGTCACTCACAAGCCTGCAAGGTGCAACCCTATCTCCAACATTCGTCAACTTGCACAAAACAATCTAGACTGTTAAATAGCGCTACAGGCAAGAAGAAAGATATGTATTTCATCTTTCTAGGATAGCTCGGTTGATAGAGCGGAAGACTGTACTGGGAGAAAAAGTATGAAAAATCAGAAAATGTGGTTGTCACAGGAATCCCTGGGGGTATTAGCTCAGTCTATGGTGACTTGGTTTGTGAGTGGGAGGGTCATAAGTTCAAGTCACCATATGGACCAAACATGGAGTGTGGACTAGTATCTGGAGATGTGCCATCTTCACCTCTGGATGGGCTGGACAGGTGCCATCTCTTTATTAATGCATGTGTATAGATCCTGTTTGCATGTCTATATTTTGTGGGGGAAAAGGCATCAGAGTGAAAAAAATGAACTTCTAATTATTGGGGTGTGATAAAGAAATGCTTTATTTCAATTTATATGTCTATGTATATATTGTACTGCTTGTCAAACAGAAACACTGTATCTCTTCCTCCGTGTTTGGCCCATACAGGGACTTGAACTGGTGACCTTTCCTTGAATACTCCACCATATTTCTCTGATGGTTGTTCTTAATTACTCAGCAGATTTGGGTTTAATTTGTAAAACATTGACATCACAAAATATGATGCATCTCCACAGTTTTAACTACTACCCAAAGAATACCCACTAGATCACTTACAACTGAAGAATATTTCTTATTCAGTACAAACAGGGGACCACCCTTCATAACAAGTACTTGTAAGTACATTTCACAGCTGTCACATATTTACTTTTAGCTGTGAAGGTAGACATTTGAATGCAGGGCATTTTATTTTTACTTCGTAAATTGCATTGTAGTGCTGCTGCTTTAACCAAGGTTAAGGATTTGAATGCTTTCTCCACTGCTGCCAAACAGACCTCTTACTTCTGCCTGTATGGGCCCAGCAGGCGACTCCAGGGCGTCATAGTAACCCACAGAGTATTGTGTTGAAACTCTCAAAGAAAACCCTGTTGAAGGCTCTCTTTCTCCCTCTTTCAATTCTCAACTCCATCTGCTCTGTCTACAGCCTCAGCTTCCTTTTTTTTCATACCCATTCTCTGTTACTTTCCCGTACCCAGCCTGCCTCTTGGAATTTATGTTTTCCAGTGCAGTGTAGTAGGTCTTGTTTCTGTGCACTGTATAACACTTGACAATGCTGTTTGAATGGATGTTGGACTAAATCTTTAACAAAAAAGAGCTCTTTTAGGCTGTGTAGTCTTGACACTGGGAAATCATCTGAACCTCGAGATTACTGTTCCGGTTCTTAAAGCTTTTAACAGCTTTTGCAAAAGTAAGCTTTTAACTGTGAATTTGTTTCTGAGTTGGAGGCATGGTGTACCTCTGATATCTGGAAAGCCTTCAGAAGAGTTTTGTGCTGCACACAAACTCACCTGACACCATGTAAATGTCTGCATCAAGTGGCAAGTAGTAAAAAATAACCTGAAAAGAATCACAGAGAGTTCAAGGTGTTTGTTTAACTGCGCTCTGTGTAAATTTTAAAAGTAAGGGCAACCGTTGATCACATTGAAGTGTCTTGGCCTTTGGGAGAACAGAGCCTCTGAAAACCAGTGGACCGGACCCCAACAGGGTCCAGATCCAACTTCCAAGCAAGGTCCAAATTAACTTTCATTGGATCCAACAGAACTGAGAAACAATGTGTTTCATCAGCCATGAATAATGTAGTCTGGGTTACCGGATATAGACTGTAGGAATAAGCCTTCCCGTGGCCAAATATTTTGGCCAGCATTGTCCCTCCCTTCTTTGCACTACTAATTTGCAAGGGCACCATCACTTCATCCTGGGCGTAGTGCCTCGTGAGCGCCGCCCAAGATGATGGTGATTGGTTTAGAGACAAACAGCCCAGAACTTTTTTCTCCCTATAGACCGAATCACGTTTATTTACAGTAAATTATGGCTAGAAAATCTTTGCATCATGTATATTCAAATAGCACTCAGCAAAGACTGCCTCAGTTAGTTCGTTTTGAGCCATCTGAAGAAGGCCCACCAAAAAAATCAGTATCCGTTTAAATTTATGCAATATTTATGAAAACTTTGACTGCTTTACCTTGCCTTCAAACAGCGATTTCTGATGGGCAGCTTAAACCATATCACAGCCCCCAGTTTCTTTAGACAAAAACAGTAATTGTATTTAGCAAAACACTGGACTTTATGGTCCACTGCTGCCTTGATTGGTTAGGTTGTAAAGTAAAGCGGAAAGTAATATTCAAATATGGCATACACTTACAGTGCTATGGATTTTTTTAGGTGGCTTAATTTTTTTTTTGTTGTGGCCCCATCCACAGCAGTACTCTTCCCTAATTCTGTGTTTTATATGTGTTTTTATCAAAGTCGACAGCAAAGCAACAGAGTACATAAAATAAGCACCACAGCGTTTGACTGTATAATTTGAAATGTTAAAGCTAAGAGCTGAAAATGACAACAGAAATCAACAACTTTGCTGATTTTTAAATTCTCCGCAATTTTAATCAATTTCCAATTTTCTAGCAGGAGGTGATTGTTGTTGTTAGTGTGGTGTCATAGTGATTTGGTCGATAGCAGAATGATAACAGGTGCTTCCAGACCTTTCTTAAGTGCTGACAGAGCTGTGGACATTGGTCTGACTACATGACAGTACGATGACAACCAAAAAGTTAACATAACCACACGGTCTCCCATAGAGTTGTAGTGTGATCTTATTCACATTGCTGCCTACTTTGCAGTGGCACCCTAGTGACACTTGTTGCTATGGCTACAGTTCAATGCCACAATAAATTGACGGACTATTCAAGTTACCTCCTCGACTCCACACAGTGGCATGTCTTTATCAACTGTGATGTTAACAATATAGAAGCAGCTGCAGTGGAAACATAGCGAACAGTCTTTTTTCTTCTCACATCTAACTTAAAAACAACAGCACAACTCTACATTCACATTCATTTTCCTTTGGACCATTTTAGACCTAGATTTACTCACTTTTGGACTCATTTTGTACTGCGTTTGGTTTTCATAGACCATTAGGTAGATGTCTATGGTATTTTTTAGGTCAGCTACAACGTTTCTTAACAGTGAAACCTCACATTAGGTAGTAAATCCAATTCACTCTTGACTTTTTGTTCAGTTGACTTGCTTCAGGTCATCTTTGTCTTGGTCTATAGTCTTTGGATACACCCCAAAGACTACAGTCAACTAGCATGTAGGTTCTACGCCTGTATGAAAGGAAATAACTCTACATACCAGCAGGTGGCAGTGGTCTGAATTCATCATTCAAAAAGGAAAACCAGAAGACCAACAGGACGGATGCAAGACGCTAGTTAGCCATTTAGCACTTAAACACAACCTGATGTTAAATGAACTGATTTTTATTGTGCTCTAGCTAACAATTACACAATTGGGGCAGCTGTGGCTCAGAGGTAGAGCGGGTCGTCCTCTAATTGCAAGATCAGCATTTCGATCCCCGGCTTCTCTGGGCAACATGTCGAAGTATCCTTGGGCAAGATAATGAACCCCGATTTGCTCCCGATGCCGCGTCATTGGAGTGTGAGTACTTGTGAATAATTACTAAGTAGCAGGTGGCACCTTGTACAGTAGCCTCGGTCAGTGTGTGAATGTGTGTGTGTATGAGTGAATGTGACAAGGTAGTGTGAAAGCACTTAGAGTGGTCAATAAGACTAGAAAAGCGCTATACAAGTACGGTCCATTTACCATTTACAGTACGAACCATTTCTGCTGAAGAGGTCAGTGTCTAAAAAAAATAATCTTACTGAATACAAAATGTTTATTTCGATCCCTCTCCCTCTTGGCTTTATTCCTTTTTTTTTTTTTTGGCTTTCTTCACTTCTGATTCTCATCGTGTGCACTGACCAGGGCTACCAACCAGACTGTTTTTATTCACCAAAAGGCTCCAACATCTCCTCATCATGTTGAATTGGCTGAAAAAAAAGCGAATGATGGCTGAGAAGTGCCAGTGGTGCGGGACATTGCAAAAACTAGGGCAGACACTTACAGACGGTCCAACACTGACCACTGACTGACCGTCGGCTTGGTCTGTCAGTGTTCTTACACATAGCTTCACAATCCTGTTCTTCCCATCAGCAGGAAAATATTAATGCATCAAAAACATTGCAGTCATTGTTTTGGGCACATCCAAAATAAAATCTGTGCTCGTTTCTCAGGCCTTATACGTACGTATATGCACCCTTTGCTCCACTCACCTCTGTAAATTCAGTCCAGTGCACTGGGTATCCCAGCACAGCTCTGACTCATGATTGAACCAGGGTAATCCTCTCCTCAGCATGAACCACAGATGTTGCAAAACCCTCTACCCTTCTTAAATGTGTGCCAAAGGTAAAATTCTTACGTAATGACAACTGTGATAAAAGAACAGAAAAGAAGAGATCCATCTGAAATGTATTCCTGCTCTACTGAGGCATTTTAAACAGGCTGTAACATGTTAAATATTGGTATTTTTCAGTAGGGGTTCCACTGTTACAGCGAAAAGGAAGAGGGAGAATTGACTGACTCCTGGCTGGCTGCCCTTCCCATTGATCCACATCCTGTGTGTCTGTGTGTGTGTGTGTGTGTGTGTGTGTGTGTGTGACATTCTCTCAGATATAATTGGCATCGAGAATATCTTTACAGCCTACTGGGAGTATCTGTGTATATATGTACCTTATTTCCTGGCTTTTATTCACTGTGAGGCAAATGGGTTGTGTGTTTGTGATATCGTGCAAATCAGCATCCATCACACAGAGACACACACAAACTGTAAGACAACGCAAGTACACAGACCCTTTATTACCACCAATCACGATAACTTCTTGAATACCAGTAGACACACTAAAGCATGTTACATGTGCGCACACACACACACACACACACACACACACACGCAAAGGAGGGGCTATGAGAGAGTAGAGCTGCACATCCAGAGGTGCAGATTGAGCTGCCAGCTAATCTGCCTCTGCAGTCCGTAATCTGTAATCTTCTTAAAAACACTCGCAATCTGTCCGCACCACTGGGATTAGCATCTGCAGACACAACAACAGCACACACACACACAAGCGCACACACACAAACATGCACGCTTTTTTTCTGCCCCTACATTTGATCGCAAAAAGACTGCTGCGTGGGTTTGGCATGCTCTGCTTTTGCAGGCCTCATCTTTAGACAGAACTGTGACTGTGAAATGGAATTAGTAGATAAACAGAAGCAAATGCTGCACAGTTCACGAGTTTGCAGACGATCTTACCTACAGTGTTAAGTCTGGGTTATGTAATGTTTATGAATCACTGTGACAGAATTGTATAGTTGTGTTTAGTGTGTGTCGGGATGGAAGTTGGTAAGATTTTATTGATACTAATGCCATTATTGGTTCTGCTTACTGGTCCAGTTCTTTATCAGTTCCCCCTATTGATTCCTGATCTATTTTTAACAGTTTTGTATTCTTTGAGTCTGAATGCAGTGTAGATGAAATGAGACAGGGTTCCCACAGTCATGAAAAACCTGGAAAAGTCATAGAATTTTCCAGTCCTGGAAAAGTCATGGAATCAGTCAGAGTCTTAGAATTTTAGAAAGTTTTGGAAAGTTATGGAATTTTCTTGTCTATAATAAGATTATAGCAATGATACTTTGTCGATAACCTTCCCTTGGTTTTCCGTTGCTGGTTTTGAAGTTGTATGTATATAGCTGTAACATGATGATGTGTGACAATGTTTGTTTACCATCACCTAAGTTTCATATCTCCCTTCCTTATTCTGGCTAGCTGTACTGTCTAAAAATCATTGAATCTGATATGTTTTTAAAATGGGTTAGAGGGCTAGAGGGCGAAGAAAAAAGTTTTTATTATGGGTCCTTGAAAAGTCATGGAAAAGTTTGGAAATTTTGTCCATTAAAATTGATGGGGACCCTGATGAGAGAATATTTCTACAGCATTTGTCTTCATTTATGTTTTCTAAGTCCAAAAAAAAAAAAAAAGATATAACGAGGTTTTTAGCTTTTAGCTTCAGGAACTGAAGCCCATATTGCGTAGAGAGATGTTTCAGCACATTGCTGGTGTTTCCACCCGTACTTGAAATGATCGCTTTACTGACATTTCAAGCAGCACTGTTGTCATCTTTCTTTGTGAAGTGAAGCCACGCTTTGGGCCATTTCCTTGTCTCCTCCATGACTCCTTGTTGTTGCATGATTCCAGCAGCAAAGATGCATGAGTTGGACGTCATTGTTTTGCAATGCACAAGCTTCAGAAAAACATGCCAACATCGATAAAAAGAACTGATGAGCTCAGAGGCTTACAATTCCAACGGATCAGACATTTTGGAACCACTTCTCGACTCCAATTCCTAGTAGCGCTTTTCCACCAAATTAGCCTCGGTTCTTGGAAGCTTGGTGCTTTTTAGCCAACCAGCCCACATTTCCAGCAGTTTTGATCAGAACCAATGTAATCACAGATGTGTCATCAATGGAGGCTGTTGCATGATGCACGAACAGTTGTAACAAGATGTCAGATCTCATTGATTAGGCCACCTGCAAACTTTTGTTCAGTTACTACCGATATTTGTTTTTTACTTAACATCTCTATAAAGAACCCTAGGAATGAGTCCTAAAACCATGAAATCAGTGATTGTTTCTGCTCTTAGGTTCCTTCGTCTTGAAGTCAATGGGTCTTATAAATGGGTTTTTGGTTAGAGGCCTCAAATAAGGCCTGTGGTTAACACAAGCCGAGGAGACCTTAATTTTGTGTTATATGATAAAATACATCAGTAAATACCCCACTTGTGAACTTTGATGCTTTATGTGTCTTATAAAAGGCGGTTGTTAATTAGTGGCTAAATGAGACCGCAAAACATCATCACCCCACAGCTTTACCCTTGTTGTGGTGCCAATGTGACCGAAGTGTAGTTTGTTTATAGCTCAGTGTTAACTTTTTACTGGTTTTGAATGCCTTTAGGCTTCAAAAACCTCAAGTGGTGTTTATTTGTGGAGATTATCTTGCTGAACGAAACATGTAAGTATCATAAATGTTTAACCACAGACCTTATTTTCTGCAATAACCCAAAATTCAATGGAAAAATCCCATTAATTTTTTGACAAGGGAACCAGGCCGAAGCTAACTTCCTGATAAGCCTACAGTAAAATTAACTTCCTGGTCAGCCTACTCTGTTGTTGCCATCTCCATCTCTTTCCAACCTGTGGAATATGACCTGCCCAGTGATGTTATCATGATTTGCACGACTGGTTAAGTAAAACCTGCTGTATTTTGGGTCCAGCTGGGAACCAACTAGGTGCGGTAACCAGAATGGAGCCCATTTCATGTTGGCGGAAAAGGGGTATAAGTGTGTGGTCATGTTGAATTAGAATCCAAGATGGACCACAAGACCTTACGGTGAACTTTGTAAACCACAAATATATTTTTGCGGTCACAATATATCACTGCTACATGCAGTTTTTTACTAAGAGACTGAAAATGAATGAACGACCATTGTAATTGCTTTTTTCATGCACATCCAGCTTCTTTATATAGTCCTTTGCTTCTGTGTGCTTTATCATCCCTCCACATCTTTACCCTCAGAGTGTCCTCTCTGTGTTTTCTCAATCTCTGTCTTTGGTTCTCCATCTCTCGCCTGTTCCTACTCTCCCTGTTTTCTCAGCATTGCTTTACCTCTCTCTCTATCTCGGTCTTTTTCTGTCTCTCTCCCCTTCCCTGCCTCCATCTCTCTGCCTGTAGTGTAGCTTCGGGGATTCTCTTGATTTAGACGAGATGTTGATTATGGAACTGAGACTCTTGAGTTCATCCCTCTCTTTTCTTGCTCACACTCACATCACCATTAGTATTTCACATCATCATTATCACATTTTCTTCCATTTTCCTCTACATACTGTACCACTGTGTGCGTCTGGTCCTCCTGCTCATTTCTTTCTCCAGTGAGCGCCACTTTGGGGTGAAATCGCAAAGGTGTTCACTTTGTTAATGAGTTTTCACAGCAAACAAAAGCACTTTAGTGCGGGGAGGTAAAGACACACACACATACAGGGGCATGTGCCACACTGGAGGAGTCACACCACATTAACACTTCAATTAATTGAACGCCTCACATTCTCATTTCCCCAGAAGTCAAGATCCCTGACCACCCCTCCCTTCAAACCTCTCCCTCTCTTTCTCTCACACACACACACACACACACACACACACACACACCAGCATTGTATGGTGCCCTGTGACATGCCTCAGCAGACACCAGCAGTACTACACGCTCCCTGTGACATTTTAGGTGCTAGAGAGAAAGCAGGCAAACAAAGCATCATAAATTACATTTTAATTTGTGTTCCCTGCCTTTCATCCAGCATGTACAAAGGAGCGGAGATGCCTGGTTTTGTACCATATTCTTTATTCAAGGAATACAATGGATAATGAATGCATACAGCACGGGAGGGAGACGGGGAGTGGGCTCTCAGGTTTGCTGGGGGGTTTGTTAGCTACACTTCCCTGTGGAACAGCTCCACTGACTTCCACACTCACTGTGAGACTGCAACAAAGTTAGAGAAAGAAATAGACGGAGACAGGAATGGAAAGATGTTTTCCTCAGAGGATTTCCTTTTTATATTTCTCTCCCTCTTTCTTTCTTTCTCTCTTCGTCTCTCTTGCTTTCTCTCCATCTGTGTTTTTCTGCGGCTGCTCACTAATGAATTTTTAACCGTCCCATGATTCTCCCCTTTGTCTCTCCCTTACTCTCTCTGTTTGTTAAGATTAGCCACGATTCAATATCCATCATTAGCTCCTTTCTTCGCTGTACCCAATTCCCAGTTATGTTTCACAGTATGGGAACTTATTGCATGACTGAAGCTTTACATGTGGGAGTGACATCACCTGTCTGACCCTGTTTTGCTTTGAAAGACAAGGTGCTGGTAACCTAATTCAGTTCTTCATAGGGGATGGTAGGGTTGCCTTGTGTGCCAGACATCTGTTAAAACAGATGAAACATGGAGGGGGGGGGGCTGAGTCTGACATATGTGTCCAGGACAGAAGAGCTGTCCCTGGGCCGGAACCACGTCCCGGGCTGCCTCCCTGGAGCATCTGGTGCCCGGCTCGTACAACGCTCGCCGGGCTCAAAGGGGCGAGTAGGCAACCAGATGCTCCAGCATTCAGCCTTCTGCACTCACACTGTCAGACGTACACTGTCACATATTTTTGCCTCCATTTTTCACAGTTTAAGTTAAAATTGAAGACTTTTTAATGCACTCAATAGATATATTTTTCTCAAATTTTAGTCGCAAATGTTTCAAATCAATGTTAGCAAGCACTTCCCCTTTACCTAGATAATCTACCCACCTGACACGTGTGGCATATCAAAATGCTGATTGAACAACGTGATTACTAGACAGGTGTGCCTTGTGATGGTCACAATAAAAGGCCTCCCTAAAATGTGCAGTTTATGACACAACACAGTGCCACAGATATTTAAGGGAATGTGCCTTTGGCATGCTGTCTGCAAAAATTTCCACCAGAGCTTTTGCCTGTGAACTGAATGTTCATTTCACTGCCACACGCTTTCTCCAGTGTTGTTTCCAACACATTCTCATCCCAAGTCATCACATATTGCCCCTTTGCAGTGGATTTGCACCTCTACACATTACGCTCTGGGTGTCCTTCTGCGTCTGCTGTTGACGTTCTGGGATGCTGCTACTGTGACATCAACACAAGCACATGGTGGGATTACACTGCATGTGATTATATTTAGGCAACAAAAGTGCATGGCAGCCAATGCTGGGACATCAGCAAACACACATGCTGGCATGGATGGTTTGATTTAGCAAAGGAGGCACATGGTAAGGTGTAGAAGATAAAAACATGGGAAGTGACCACCAGACTCCTTCATGAAAGTGCGGGGTTTGCTTGATCCATCATCACCACTTCTGCTCACGCTGTAGGGACCTTTGTGCTCCTTATATTATGTTGTTACTTGCATTATTTTGACACCTTATGATGCGCCTTCCAGCACGATATCTTCTAGACATGTTCTCAACCGATGCTGACCGTCAGCATATTATGCCACCACGGCAAGTGTTGTCCGGCCATCTGCGGGTGTATAATAATGCTGCAAATGGTTCTGCTCGGCCTAACCCTAACCCTAACCCATTCTTACCTGACGCTCTCCAGTGGCATTTCATGTGGATGCCAAAGGTGACTTTTGATGTAAGGATCTTACGCCAAAACCACTGCAAAAGCAGGTGTATTTGATGACTTTGGACTGAGAATGGGCTGTTTTTTTCTGTTAATTTGGAAGTACATAGGGAAATTCAGGGAAATGACATTGAAAACATTTGGTAGTGAAATTAAGAATTAGTCAACAGGCAACAGCTCTGGTTAACATTTCTGCAGTCAGCATGTCAACACTCCCTCAAAACTTGTGACATCTGTTGCATCGTGTTGTGTGATCAAACTGCATATTTTAGGATGGCCTTTTATTGTAACCACCCGAAGGCACACCTATGTTTAAATTTTTGTTCAGCATGCACACACTCAAGCATGACAGCATATACCTCTGCATTCATTTTTCCTCCTCTACAAACTGTGTGTTTCTGCTCAGGCTCTCAGCGCTTCAGTGTCGCACCCAAGCACTTTTGTGATCACAGAATGGAGCTTTATGTGGTTTCATGGGTCATGAAATCTGCTCAAACCATAAACCAAGTTAAGTTTCAATTAAGGTAGAAACATAAAAATGATCAAAATGAGATTCCTTTTTTCATGCTGCATTAAAGCAACAGTGGAAAAACCTCTGAGGCTTTGGTTTTAGCTTACTGTGCGCTATCTGTAACAGATCTTTTACAGAAACCTGTTCAGGTAGAACGCATTTTGCAGCTGCATTATAAATACCAATCCAAAACAAAACTGATTGAAAGCATATCCAGCTAATTCACGGCTGCCTATCTTAATGCTCTGATTTTACCTTTGCAAACACTTTTTACAGATAAACTAGCAGACAAAATGTTTATTAATGCAAAACGAACTGAGGCATAAAAGACAACTCTCTGTGGAGGTTAGGGCTGAGGTGAGTAATAACTGAAACTTTGATTGGCCATATCACTTCCCACCCTCAGCCATTTATCCTCCACACCGAGTCATCAACACTCGCACATAAGAACACACACTTGTGCAAATGTAAAAACTTGGACACACACTGCTACTCTCTTTGCTCTTACCACATACCTCCTGCTGTGCACATCTCACACACACACACACACACACACACACTCTTTAGGCCCTCCTCACTGTAGAGAGGTGAGGGAAGTAGATTGAATGCAGACTGTAGGCCACTCTTTGGACCTACTGTGCAGAGGTCAGTCGCTTTGACTGCTACAGCCACCAGGGAGAATGACCAGATTATAAATGAAGGAGCATAATGCATTTTAAACTAGTTTGCACTCAGTAGAGTCATTTTGCAGACCATGATTTTTAAATTTTCACCAAGTGTTAATCATTTCCTCTGTGTCCCATTCCCAACTATTGCATTTTCACTTCTTGAGATGAACATGCACCTAAAATTGGACATAAGGCTTATTCATTAATTCTGGCCACTTTTTCCCACTTAAGCCATCTGGTTTTTGCCACATTATCGGGGCTGCCTTCATACCAGTGCACAAGGTTTTGGAGCTCTACGGAGTGGATATACACACTTTGAACTGGAGAGAGCTTTACAGTGCCAACTAGGGGTTTGATTCTGCTGTCAGTGGACAGATTGTGCTCTTACTGCTAAAGGAAAGAGCAGTTTAATACGGTTTTGGGAACCTCTTCAGAATAATGAAGACTTTGTTGAGTGTTCACACCAATCACCATAAGACTATAATCAAGTAATCAGCTCTTCCTTGCCCTTTGATAGGGCTGGATATCAGTAGTCATTACCTTCAAGGTACTGACCAAGTGCAAGTAGTGTCGAAACCTCTCCAGTCAAATGATACCTGCATTACATCCTTTTTGTACCAAGATCTAGAAAAAAAAAACTATCTGTACGGCCTTTGCTCGCAGCCAATTACTGCAGGCATTCTTTGATTTAATGCGATGTGTGATTTGCCAACTACAGTAGCAGCTACAACCCATACAGTGTGTGGTGTGGTGAGGCTGAGTGCGGCGTTTTTGACGGAGTCTGCAGTTCAATGTGCAAAATTGCTGTCAAAACATTTAAAGCAGGGCTGGGCAATATATTGATATTGTGATGTAAGATTTTTGATATTGTAGCATTTTATTTGTAAAAGGCTGCATTACAGTAAAGCAATGTAGTTACTTTGAAAAGTAACCTTCCAAATACTGGTTATTCAAAAAATCTCATCATATATATATATAGTGATATTTGATTTTCTCCATATTGCACATCCCAATTAGTCAGTATGGTGGCATTTAATGCAACTGAATGCTTCCGGTCACACAATGAGTATGGAACAAACTGGGGGCAAAAGATGCCAAATGGAGTAATCTATTGGTATTATGATACTGGTATTGGTATCACACATCCAGTTTTCATGAAAATCCAAATAGAGAACGACACAAAAATAAAGCAATGCCACGTAGCTCCATAGATTAACAATATCAGAATCCATAAACGTTAATCCACTCACAAACTTGCTGCCACAGGAAATACATTTTTCTTTTGGAATATGTCTGTCACGTATTTTGTGAATTTGCATTTTTACATTTTCAGCCGAGTATACACGCACAGTTTCCATAATACATTTATACGTATTGTTAATGCCTTTCACACACACAGTCACCAGCTTCCTAATGACCAAACATATATCCCTCCAGTGGCAGTATTTTCATTTTTTCCACATTTAAATGATATTTACTGGCGGTTTTGTAAGAGGATTTGACCCGCAGACACATAAATACAAATTACGAATGAAGATAAACTGAATCGGTCCTCACTTAACTGCTGGGAATTTTCAGCTCACATCAGCCCAGAGCTAGTTAGTATGGCTTTGTGCTTTAGATTGAGCTGTAAAAGTGAAGCTTTAGCGCTAGTAAGGATGTATTTATTAGACAAGCATTAGCAAAAGAAAATACAGCTGTTCCATTTATTTTATGAAAGCCTAAAGTAGCTTAAAGCTGCATCAAGCAATTTTTGACTTGTAGTGAGTAGAAGACCCCAAAACAAACCTCACAGTAAGGAGCTTGGATAATGTATCAGCTTATCAGGTTCTTATGGCTAAGCCTGTGGCTGTTAGCAAACAATTGCTCACTTAATCCCGCAGAACCAGAGCAACATGAACATCCCATTACAATCCACATTCTCTCCACCTGTTCAACACAAACCTTATGTGTACTGGTGTTTTATTCCTGGTGTGAATAGCTGAGAATACGTGGGTGTCTATGACTACCAAATGTAAACACATGCAGACATAAGTGCTCTGACTTACGTGTCCTAAAATGTTGTTCATCACATCAAAATATGGATAAGTCAGTGCCATTTTGTTGTTTTTTTGCATAAAAATAAGCTGACTAATACCAGCATATCCCACATCTTAATCTGAAAATGCTAAATTTGGTAAAAGGCCTAACTAGAAATATCTGAATGGAATATCCTGTTTACATGATTCGTATGAAATTATTATTATAATATACAGTATTGTCATCTTCAGAGTAATGGTGAAATATTAGAATGCATGTTAACGTGCCCTCTCAGTGGTTTGGGCTGGACAGTCTAACTTTTCAGTCATACAGTGTCAAAATAAACAATGTTGCTTCAAGAATCCTTAGCGTGCATACCAGGCAGCAGATTGGGTTAATGCTCAATCTAACAGAAACGTACCAATGAAAATGGATTGAAAGGGCCTTCAGCAGATTTAAAGATCCAGCAATCTATCTTTTGTGTGTGTGTGTGTGTGTGTGTGTGTGTGTGTGTGTGTGTGTGTGTGTGTGTGCGTGCGTGCGTGCGTGTGGTCAGCCTCTCAGTCAGGGGTCTTTTTTAAGGACGAATGGAGGATTCAATCACCTGCTGCTCTCAGGTCATTTGTGCTCCTTGATCGAGTTCCACTGAGCATCCACTAGACTGACACACACTCGACTGGGCCTCTGGAGTCACACACTCTGACACACACACACACACACACACACACACAAAAGAGAGCGAGAGAGAGTCAAATGATGAAGAGGACATATAACTGAAGGGTAAATTATTTTTTTTCATTATAAAAGTGCTTTTGATGGCCCTCTTACCCTTAGGCCATGACCTGTCTCGCCCTCTTTTCTGCTCTCTCTCTCTCCTTCACGCACACACACACTCTCTCTCTTCCCCTGCGTTCTATATCTGAGCATTAAGATAGGCAGCCGTCAATTAGCTGGATATGCTGTCAGATAACGACTCCGCTCTATCCATGGCAGTCTGAGGGCTGATGAGTATGATAAGTAATTTTTGGGAATGAGGGTGTTAAAAGACCACCCATTCAACCATGGGGCCATGCTTGCACTGTGTGTGTGGTGTGTGTGTGTGTGTGTGTGTGTGTGTGTGTGTGTGTGTGTGTGTGTGTGTGTGTGTGTGTGTGTGTGTGCGCACATAAAGCTGGATTAATGGGATAGGCAAGATCTAAGAGCTGCAAGATTAAATGACTGAACTGATTTGATGGTTTCAATCACACACATCCATAATAGCCATGCCTGCAGCTGACAGAAATATTTGGCGGGGGCTTATTTTGAAGTTGATAATACGATGTGGATGAGTGGACTGCCATATTTGGTGCGTGTGTGTGATTTCAGATGGCACACATGCCTATTTCTGCAGCCTCACATTGCTTCAGTCTTATTTCAGCAGCTGGTAATAGCAGCTGTACTGTAAAAGAGAGACACTTCTAAAGTGAGCTTCATTTATCTTCCCTTCCCATATTTTCCCATGTGACGTTATGAATGTAAGTAGGCAGAGCGAGCTTGGAAAGACTGTTCTCCTCAGCATGGAGCCTATCTGTAAGGAGTGTGTGCTCTAAGCAACTTTTTCACATCGTAAAGCAGCAAAGTGCCACAGCAGCTATTACGAATTGCCAGTGTCCTTCCAGGCAAAAGGCAGAAAAAATGACAAAAAGTTACAAGAAAAGCTGCTATTTGAGGCATGTGTTTAAAATGGAGCCATCAAAAGAGAGGAATAAATAAGGAAAGTGGTGAATGACAGGGAGAAATAAAGAAAGAGCAGTAGGAAGTGAAAGACAGAGAGAAGTGGGGTGAAAAATGGTTGTGATTGCCTTGTGTGCCTCAGTGAGCTCTGTTGTTTTTAGTCATACTACCCGCTGCTGTGATCAGCTCACCTCACCCGGCCTTCACCTGCACCCCGCCACCTGGCGTGTGTATGTGCCCTCATGCGTTTGTGTGGATGTCTAATGGGTTTTTAGAGCTGGCAATGAGTCCACTGTCTCACCTTTCCCACTCATTCACCCCCTCCTCTCTGGAGACTCCACTCGCCTAGAGAAAACAGACTCTTACCTTGGCCTTTGCTGTAAATCGCCCCTCAAATGAGTTCTTACTGTGATTCCCTCACGTTGCCTTGGACCAGAGCTCTCTTGAGAGAACAACTTAATGATCCCCAGTCTGATAAACGGAGACCATGGGAATGAATGGAAATGTGCACTGAGGGGAATATTTGAAGCCTGTATTGCCTATCAGGTGGCCTTCCCCGAGAGTGGACCTCTTCACCAGAGTGGATTGACCTCCGCAATTTATTACCTACACCGCTGACATCCATCAGATCTCAGCCCTCAGGGACACGCACGCAGTAATAATATCACAGCAACCCCATACTCGCCATATGACTGTCTGCCCGCTGCAGTGGCCGCCTGTAGGGTTTATTAAATGACTGAATGGGTGGTGCAGTGGCTTCCACTATAGTTTTCTGTACAGCAGACTGCCTCCATATGTGACGATAGTGTATGATTCATTATTTGTTTTGGTGCTCTGGATGAATTTTTGGAGACTGGCAATATGATCCTGTACCACCATCTTCATCAGTGGCCCAGTGGACTCTTCTTCCTGATCCCTCTTCTTCCTTCTCATCTCTTTCACCCATTCCTTTCTGTCAGTGTAGGCATGGGCAGTATCACAGTATTCAGTTTACCAGGGTATTTAGAAATTGCGACGGTGTGATTTTCAGTACCATCAGAGTTACGGACCCTCATCTTTCTACCAATCCTTTGAAAAACATGAGTGATTTGGCTTAAAGTCTTTGAAATCATGGGGAGAAGGCAATGATCAATAAAAGACATGAACCAAAGGTTTGCAAGAAATTGGTAAAAAAGCGCATGGAAATTACATGAAAATGAGTAAAAAATAAAATAAGAAAACAAAAACCAAGCACATGACTAAAAACTAACCAAAAAAAAATTTTTTTTTAAAAACCCAGAAAACTCCAAGGCAAACAAGATTTGACAAAAAGTTTGTAAACGTTTTTTAAACTTCTAAATGTAAAGAAATCTTGCAATTTGTGGATCATTTCTTACCAAGTTGCCTTTTATTCCCATGTTTTTGAAAAGTAATTCAAATTTGCTCAGGGTTCAAAGGGTTAAAAACTTGTGACAGGTGTCTGAAAGCAGCACAAAAAAGTGATGTCACTCCACGTTTCAAAGGGTTAACTTCATATTGGAGAGGCTGAATTTAGGATGTTTTGCATGTAGCATGCATCACATGCCACCAGAGGTCAGTGTGGTGCAACAGGCAGCTGAACTGACTGCGAGCAATAAAGAGAACATTACAGGACTGTAAACAGCCGGTCAACAACAGCCAGCAACAGCATAGAGAGAGCAGATCGACCACAGAGAGAAAAAAAGCTTATTTTCACATCTAACCTGTTAAATTAAGGAATTATATTGACAAAACTGACAAAAAAAATTGCTGTTTACTGAAACTGTGGAGCAACTATAAAAACAGCAAGATTGCTCAACATGGTTTTGGTGAGTTTTGTTTTTGTTGCGATTGAATGAAGTGTGTTTCATGTTGATTTAACAAGGCAATTAAACTAGTTTTAGTACGGGGAAAGAGGGGAACATGAATTCAGAGAGTGTATGTGTGTCTCTCTCTGTTTAAAAAGAAAATAGAAGCACAAGGTTTATAAACAAGAAATACCATTGATAAACCCATTTTTGAGTTTTTTGGGACCTGTTAGTTTCTTATTTCAGATCATACTGTAAAAATGTGTGTTGTTTTTTTACATTTTTTCTCCCTTTGCAATAGAGGGAAAATAATATTTTGAAATTCACAATAATCGTTTAGACAGTGTGCCTCAGTAAAATTGCTGCTTATAGTATGAATAGCAAAACACTTAACATACAAGATGTGAGCAAATAGAAGTTAAATCAGAGTCACTGGAACTGTGTAAAGTAGGCAGCATTCTTTCCTAATCTATAACTGATTAAATTGATGAGAACATTTATGATGGGATAGGGTTGGGCTGATTTATGATACCATCATCCATCGCCAGTGACTGTCAGTCAGTCAGTCATCAACCACTGAGTCTGACATTGTGATTTAAAAGCCCCCACACCTCCCTGTCCACACCAACACCAGAGTGCAGGTTTGCTGCAGCGCTGATGGCCTTCATTGCATGCTCAAAAAGTTACAATTCTGATTTATGTACTGGAGGACTGTAGGCTGTCGGAGGGTGAAGTGCTTTTAATTTTAGCAGCCAAGTTGGTTGCTGCTGTCAGAAAGATTTGCCACCACTGTCACTGATCGATATTCACGCACATCTGCAGGACTGACTACATTTTGTTTTTTAAATTCATTGGTTTTATAATATATATATATTATATATATATATATATATATATATATATATATATATATATATATATATATATATATATATATCTTTCACAGGCTCCAGCTGGCAATTCAAAAAATTGACAAAGCAGCATTCAGAGTATGTTTTTTTATACTAAGGCCAACACAGAAACATTTCTTGCAATATCCAAAACAGTCTTCTAATGTAATAATCTGTAACTATATAGCACTTAGGCTTGGCCAGTATCAGGTATTACAGTATACCATGTATTTAAAAATCCCATTAATACAGGCACTCCTCTTCCTATTTGACTTGTTGTATGTAGTGCACAGCAGGCACCTCCAGACCTCAGTCTATGGTCACTACAGGTGGAACAGTCAGCTGAGCTGTGAAAGACACAGTGACCCCTAGTGGTGAAGGGTTAAAAGATTGTAACCAGCAGGTAGAGACCGACTGTGGGGAAGAACAGCATTTTTTGTTTTTTTACCTCTGACTTGGTGAATTGCAAATTTAATTCAGAGTCCTTCACTATTTGCGTCTCATTCACCCCGTCACACAAGCACTCACACATAGATGGTAGTGAGCCATGTGAGGCACGCTGCTAAGTATTTGGAGCAAATTGGGGTTCAGCGTCTTGCTCAAGGACACTTCAATGTGTGGACAAGTGGGGCTGGATGCTGAACTGCCAACCCTGCGATGTACCTGTCGAACCACGGCCTGCACCCATGTATATTTGAGCCATTACAAAGCATTTGCATGATGGAGACTTATGTCTGAAAGCCTGCAAGCCATTACTCTAATAGATGGATGGACTGAGCAATGTTATAGACTCTATGTCTGAAAATTCTCTAGAGTGAGGTGTGGCTGTAAGTGATAATGTGTGTGTGTCGTAAGGTGTGTGTAGTCATCCTGTGGAGTGTGTTATGACTGGGCCAGGGGAGTTCTCAGGGGTATAGCTGTAAATTAAGACAACAGCAGAGATGGGAGGGATGGAGGATAGGAGGAACACTTCCAGGTGTTACAGAGCGTTTAATCACTCACCTGTGAGACTAATGAGATGAGCAGGCAGGCCGCACACACACATTCACACCTATATACGCTCACACGTACGTTCCATAGACTGGTGGGACTAATTACCCAAACTCCACCGTGGTGAACGCAGCACGGCTGGTAAAAGCTCCAAACACACATACAAATACGCGACAGCTTGCTGCTGCCTCCCCAACTCATTACGCCGCTCATCTCCGGCTCCTCGCCTCATTCCGCCGCCATCTGAAGGAGACACGGAGAGAGAGAAGAGAAAGAGAGTGGTAGCTAGTAGGTCAGGAGGAAGATAGGCAGAGGCAGCTATTCTCCACGCAGGCTGTGGCTGCAGGCAGTGCTACAGGTAACAAACACATCAGTCACATACACAGAGCACCTGTTACTGTACAGATGGCAAGCCCTGGGAGAGAGGCAGGGAGAGCAATGAAGAAAGATGAGCCATCAGACAGAGAGGGAAACACAGAGGAGGAGACAAAGAGAAGGGAGGAATCATATTTTTCACAGGGAGATTGTTAAAGGAGATCGAGGACGGGGGGATGGGGTCAGGGGGGCTGCACCTGTTTGTGAGGGAGAGATGGAGGGAAGAGGAGGAAGAAGGGGAGGGATTTCCTCACCTGTGTCTTCTGCCTGCAGCAAATAGAGTGTAATCTAGTGAGTCTCTCTCTAAGTTCTATGTATATCATTAAACACGCACACACACACACACACGCGCACACACATCTTCATCTTTTTTATCGCTCCTTCTTCTCTATCTCTTTTTTGTTCGACTTCACATGAGAAATAATCCTCTTCATTACCTGTACCCTCATCAAAGACACTGTAAAATTCTCCAAAGCTCTTTTTGCTCTTGAGATCTGCCATTATAATTTCTTCCTCTATAATCATAGAATAAAGGGTTTTAGTGTGTGTGTGTGTGTGTGTGTGTGTGTGTGTGTGTGTGTGTGTGTGTGCGTGCGTGCATGCGTGTGTGTGCGCGCGTGTGTGGTTTGTGCCCCCAGCCACATATCTTAATCTCCTGTCTATTAGCATATTCAGAGTTCTCCTTTAGCTGGTGGAGGCATCTGATAGGCTAATTTCACAGCCCCGCTGGCCTTCATCTTGCTCCAGGAAGTGAAGAGGATGATGTGTCTTGGGAATAAGATGAGAAGAGGAAAAAGAAGTGCTCCAGCCTATTCTGTCTCACTCGCTTCTCTCAACAGATTTAGCTGAATTCTGAATGAGCTAAAGGTAGTCTGGAAATCAAAACGATTCATTTTGGCAAAGGTAAACTCTTGGCTTTTGGTTGGAGCTGTTATTGGTGTCATATATTTCCTGTTTTGGACAGACTGTTGACACTGTTCTTGAAGGATTTTTAATTAGAGAGAGGGTATGATCTCAGTAAATAGGGGTTTCAATTAGAGGTCGACCGATTTATCAGTTTGGCAGATAAGTCAGCACTGATAGCACGTTTTACAAACTATAGCTACTGGCTGAACATGTCAACAATAATAGCTGGGAGAGAAACAGGGGAGTCAACAATGAGTCAACTGTGGGTCCAGCTCCATAGAAAGCATCTGTATGAGTGTGTCTAGTGTACTGCCCTTCATTTCAACGTGTATTTACAGTAAGTATGAAATTTCTGGCAGGACCACAACAGATGTTTGGATGTATCATTAAACCTCATGTTTTTTGTGGGTTTTTTTTTTGGAGGGGGGGGGTTGTATCTGTGTGTGTGTGTGTGTGTGTGTGTGTGTGTGTGTGTCCCTTTTTTATCATTCTGTATTCCCTATCTAAATTTTTCTGGGTCTGTGAACGCAGGTTGAACTCTTCATTAGTATTTTCTCAGCAGCAGTTTGTGAAGTTTGAGTTGTGGGGATGATAACTGATCAGTTGATCTGGTCAGAGTGGATCAGATTAGTTGAATGGATGTGAGGAGCAGATGCTGCAGAGGAGAGTGAACAAAAACTTTAAGGCCCAGTGCAATTAATGCTCAAGTTTCACTTTCAGCTGCTCCATCTGTGCCTAGAGTACTCTCTGCAAAGTGTAGTTCAATGCATTAACGACCAGTCTATGTTTTCTAGTAGAGCTCCTATTGAACTGTCCAGCTCTAAAAATAATACACTGTGGCAAATGTATTGATCATGGCTGCCACAAAGGCATTCATGTTTGGGTAACCTTATTGACTAAGTGAATGACTTCGGCTTTTTCCTGTTTCAAACTATCGTTACTATATCAAGTCCAGTATCACTTGAACTGTAGTTTCAATTTGATGCAGAAAAATGGACTTTTTTAGGCTCGTCAAGTTTTGGGGCTATAATCCTTTACATATCCTTCAGAGCAAAGTGGTCAAATTAATTTAAGAGAGAACATTAATGGGGCTTTTAAGGGCTCTTTAAGAATGCTTAAAGAACAGTTGCACTATTAAAATGCCCTTTTAATAACTGTGTAGATTTTCTCTCAGATTTCCAGCTGTTTTATTTCAACAAACCAAAGGGATCATTTAACGAGCACTACTCCAACATTCATTTTTCTTTGAATACTTGTTCTGTCATTGCAGGAATGGAACATGACATTTCCTGAGACGTTTATGACCAAAACTTTTGCATGCTTAACTACATAATGTCAGTGAGACATTAAAAAAGCCAGATTTAGAGTGTTACCAGTGCGTTGCTTACAATATGAGTTCTTGATGTTATTTTATCCTCTATTTCACAGAGAGGGATTTTAGATTTATCCATGAAGCGATCTCTAAAAATAAAAAACAAACTCTAGAAGTGCAGACTTGTGTCTTATTCCTAAATAGCTCACAGAGGTCATGCTATCGAGCAAGGAGTATACACTGGCCTTTAATATTAATCCGCACAGATGCCATGAGCCTCTCTGTGCATTTGGCAGTGGGCAGTGTTGTGTGTGTTTGAGAGAGGAGGAGGAGGAGGAGGAGGAGGAGGAGGAGGAGGACGGGGGAATCAGATTGCCTATTCCAGTCACATAGATAGGCTTTCACTCCTCAGCCTGTGACAGCACATTTCCTTCTCTCTTCATGCTGGTTGCCTCTTCTCTACCAGCTCCCTTTTCCCTCCTCCTCCTCTTACTTTTCTCTTTCTCTCAAATGCAAATGCAAATTCAGATTAGCTTTATTGGCATAACAGGCATTTGTGTATAACAAAAAACAGGGTTCGGTAATAACAGTGAAATTCTTGTTGTTCTTTCTTTTAATCCCAGCTGCCTCTTTCACTTTTAGCACAACTGTCTTCCTCTCTGGCTCCCTCCCTCTTACTCTTCCTCTCTCCCTGTCCTCCTTTTTGTTTTCCACACACCTCTCCCCAGCTCCCCCCGGTCCTCTCTGTGCTGCTGTATGTATTGGTATCATTAGCAGCTGCACTATGATGGATGGCACTGAGAGGCTGGGCCCTGACGGGGTGGGACTCTGCTTTAGCACAGTATCATTACCTGCACCACGTACACACAGATAATGCAGACACAAAAGCACGTGTGTATCGCTCTGATGCTGTGTGTGTGTACTTAGGTATCCGCACCAAAGTGCATTTACAATGGATGCGTGCTTGAAGCAAATGATGTCATTCAGAGGCCTGCTTACGGCTGGAAAAATGACTATTGAATTTTAACATCCCTCTCACTAACACGTTCTTACAAACACACACGCTCAGAAACACACACAGCCTTTTCTGAGTTTTAAGAGGTTTGTATTGACTCGGAGCCCCATAGGGAAGTGAATGCCAATAGCCCCTCTACTCTCTGTGAGAGTTCAGACAGACCAGCAGTCCAATAGACCATAGGGTGCTAAAAGGGTCTATTTAAAGAGCTGGCAGAAAGTTTCACCTCCAGGAACTTTCACAGACTCCATATGCAGCATGAGATTTCACGCATTGCCATGGTGCTTGTGTGTGTGTATGTGTGGCTGGAAATGTTTGCACAAAGTTCAAAGAGTTTGAAATTCAGAAATGGAAATTATGCAAATCGTGTCCTGAGTCTGACAATCCCGTGGTGGTTTACACCGACTCTGTTGATGACATCAGGCTGCAGTCTTTATCTGGGCTTGATTTGTGTGTGAGTGTGTGTGTATGTATGTGTGTGTGTGTGTGTGCGTGTGCGTGCAGTGTCAGGGTATTATGGTATGCCAGGGTATTTAGAAATCCCAAAGGTATGTTTTTCAAAACAGTCATAAGGGTTAGTGCTGCACACTTATACCATCATAAACCATATACCCAGGTGAAATTTCAGGACAGTATGCATGTATAAGTAGTACTACGTATGGTAGTACTACTTATACGGTGGTTGATGGTTGATGGAGTATGGTGGTTACTAGTACTACGGCAAGTAGTTGTAGTAGTATTACAAGTATTACATACAGCCCAATCTTAGTGTGTGTCTGTCTTTGTGAGAAAAAGGTGGATTGACGCAAGCACTACAACAAAGAAATATGAAGTTTATTGTGAGAAAGTGTTAAATATCCAGCTTTCTGTGCCACACATTGGTGCTGCTGCTGCTCCCGTGTGTGTATGTGTGTGTGTGTGTGTGTGTCTGTGTCTGTGTGTGTGTGTGTGTGTGTGTGTGTGTGTGTGTGTGTGTGTGTGTGTGTGTGTGTGTGAAGTGGTGTGGGGGCCGATCATGTTGTCAGAGTCCATAAGAAACAACAGGGCCTTATTAAACACGGACACTCAGTAAAGATTGATTTTGTTTGGCTGTCTGTGTTTTAACTGGAAGGGCAGGCGGCTGTGACAGTGTGCGTGGGCGATTAGACACACGAGCAGGAGGCAGGAACTGTGACTGACTGATGGCAGCTAGTGGCAGAAGGCTGCACGGGAGAGGCAGGGAGAGAAGATGTACTTGTACCCCCTCAGGGGTTTCTCCCATGGGTTTAAAGGGGCAGATTGAACCTAGACATTCCCTCTGCGGTCTGACTGGGCTCGAAGGACAGAGGTGGAAAATCTGTTCCTCCCCCTGCAGCGCAGACAGACTGACAGACAGAGTTTGAAGCCATCGATAAAGCTCACCCGTCGGCTTCTCCAGATGTGTGTCGTGGTACAAGTTGCTGGCAGCGAGCTGCTAAGGCAGGGCACGCCAGCGGCTTGCAAGTGAAGAAGTTTGGGGCTGTTATTGTTGAAGGTTTAGCCTAAAGCATCCTTAGCTTCTTTTAGTCACTGCCTACTCCATACTGCTGCCATTCAGTCCTTCCCGCTCTCTATATCTTGTCTTTCCTTTTCCACTTTAAAGCTTGTGCAGATTCTGAGCAGAACTGAGGTATTTTACTCTTAAAAGAACTTAAATGTTCCCGTGAGCTGCCCCAAATAAGCTCCACATGCTTACAGGAACATGAATATACATTTTACGTGCCTATGCTTGTGTTATCATGTGTATTAGTGAACTTTTAAGGTCTGCACCTTAAAAGTTGGAGACCTTTCAGTCACCAAAGATTGCTTTAGCGTCGTTTTTTTTTTAAGTTTGTTTTTTTAGTCAGTGTGCTGTATTTCAGGGGACGTTTTGGTCCCCAGATTTTGCCCTTGACTACTCTTTGGTAAATGGGCTGCAACGGACATGATGCAGTGGCACGGAGGAGGGAAGAAAAGAAAACATCTCTTTTCTACTTCTAAGTGGTAAATTTACAGCTCTAGTATTGGCATGAATGTCCTGCTGAGCCTGTTAAAACTTTGTGTCCTGCTAAGCCTGTTAAAACTTTTAATATTTATATTGGGGAAAAAAGACCAAAACTAATTGTTAAATATGCAAATTCAACAGCCACATCTGATTCGACTGGCATAATTGGGTACAGCCCTACAGGAAATACTATTGTTTTGGCATACTCTGGAAATGGACAAGGTTGACACATACATTTCTTGATACCTGTTCTGTTACCAATCATGATCTCTTCTTCTTATCTTCATGTAATTTAACATGAGGCCTGATTGCTGTTGTACTAAATGCTGAGTCAGGGCCACCATGGCTGGATGATTGTAGCTTATAGGGGGAACTCAAAATCTTTACAGTGTCATTGACCGAGACATTGTATCCGATGTGGACCAGTCACATCATCATGGCTGATCCCGATCCACTCACTCAGGTCAGTAAGGGCACCTGTACCGATCCAATGCATTGGATTCCTGAATCTCCAGAATGTGTGCTACAGCGGTGCTACATTTAGCAGTATTACCTCACAGTTCAAGTTCCATCAGCTGTGTGGCGTTTGCACAATGACCCCAACTTGGATTCAGACCTTTGAATCCCATTGATGGCTGTAAGTCAGGTGCTAAGGTAGTTGACAAAGCTCTACTTAATAGGCAGCTTTAAGAAAGGGGATGTTGAAATACAGAGTAGCTAGTTGTTTACCAAATTACAGCCATTGAAAAATGGAAACAGAAAAATTTAGTCAAGCGTAGGTGAATTTCATAAAGCCACACGTTTTATGTCAACTTCCAAAAATAATAACTCTAACTTGGCATATTCCTCTCAAAAAAATGTTGTTAACAGATATATAGGAAACTTTCCAGGTGGTGTGAAAATGATGTCGGGGGGGCAGAAAGATCCTGACCTGATGACATGACCTTGATTTCTTTGCTGAACTTTATATTGCCCGTTGTGTTTACATAAAATTGTCACCAACGCTTTAGCCAATGTGATGCCAGAATAAACACCAGGGTTTCCAGCCTGTTCTCATTCTAAATTTGTAAAATAGCGTTGCTCTGACAGTGCTTTTGGCATAAGAGTGACACCAAAAGGCACTTTTTGCAAGTGCATGGAGTGCAGCTGGACGATGTCAGCTGAGAACATGGCCGGGCAGAACTGGTCATGGTGTTATTGCATGGCGGCGGACAGCTGGACGACGCGTAGCATGTCCAACCGGTACGCACACGGGCAAGCGTTCGACAACACAGCCAGAGGGAACCTGTCACGTATGAAACGCAGCAGGAAGGCATCCTGAGGGTGCCTATAGGGCGGGTGGGAGGGGAGGGGAGTTGGATGGTGGATGGGCCGAAAAAACGCGGACTTTGATGCGGAAGTCTGATGTTTCCTTTCCGTAGGAATGTGATTTTTTTTCCCCCACACTTTACCATGTGCCTCCATCCCCTTACCTTAACCATCCATGACTTTGTCGCCTAAACCTAACCATCCAAACCAGCATGTGTGTTTGTTGACGTCCCGGTGTGAGTTGCCATATGCTGTTGTTGTCTAAACATAAACATGTGCAGAGTCATTCGACCATGTGCATTTGTTGACATCATGGTAGTGTCATCCTGGCACATAAATGTCAGACTCAGCAGGATACCTAACTTGTAAAGCTAAAGTCAACTAACAAAGCGACATGTGGTGAGTTGGGATGGAAACATTTTGGGTTTCCTGACCTTTGTAACACTTGGGCCCACTGATTCTCCCTGTTTTTACTCTCGTCCTGGTAGTCTTTAGCTTGTCAACCCTCTGAAACAAACCAAAATATCTGTTGTTTGCAACAACTTCATCCTCCAGTAAATATACCAGCAAACTGCCCGGCTTTCAGGCCGTCCATCCCCAGCAGCACGAATCTTTAAGGTAAATGCGGTATTCCCAGAGCTCCACTCAGATTGTCCATTAGTCACAAAATGCATCACTTGGTCTTGCATTATTATGCTGTTATGTTCTCATATCAATGGCATAAAATGGTCTGAAAATGACAATATTATCATTTATCCCATTATTTCTGGGACAATGTATCATCCAACAAAAGCAGTTATCATGACAGGTGCACTCACTACTGATTGGTTTGAGTTGACATGAAGAAACTGTATGAATGAAATGAGACACAATGTCACTTCAGTCGCATTATCAGATAATGGAACAGTTCAAAGTGACGCAAGTTTGGGAAGCAAATTTTCTGTGAATGTGCGTGTGAATGATTACATTTTTTTGTTGCTATGCCAGTGACAAACTGTCCAAGGTGTATACCGCCTTTAGCTCTGTGTCAGCTATGATGCAGATCCCAGTGACACCGCACAGGATAATAGATGATGGATGTATTAAAATGACAGTGTCCATATGTGTTTGGGGTGGCTCCTGGTGATGATGTAATGTTTACCCCTGATGTTCTTGTGTTTATTATGTGAAACAATTTGTGTCAGTAGAAAATGATTCAGAAGCAACAGTAGTCATTTTCTTTATTTCCACTTCATCCATCTATCTGTCCCTGCATGCCTGCCGTCAGAGGCACAGTTTGAAAAGCCTGTGGTACGTCTGTGTGTGCGTGTTTTGTCTGTGCGTGTGTGTGCACATGTGTTTGTGCAACAGCGTCGTGCGACACCATGATTAAGTGTTTTGAATAATTGATGATTGCATCCCTCATTAAGTCTCAGTCTCCTGCTTCGGCAGGCTCAGGCTCTATTTTTATGCACCAGAATCCTCCTCCCCTCTTTTCTCTTCCACTCCACAGATGTAGCAAATCCATCACTCACTTTGGGCTCGGCTGATGGGGGTCCAGAGGGGCTGTGGGGGGATCTAAATCATGTTGAGTGGACGTTTTTAACAGGCTTGCAGCGCAATGGACTGCAGCTCAGTGATGATGGTTTTCCAGAGCAGAGAGCGACCCCTGGCTTCAGAGCTGCTGGGGACACACTGGTTGAAGAATTGTTGAATGTGAGGGTGCTTTCTAGCCTAGATGAAAAACCTCCAGCCCTCCTTTCTATTGTGTCTACTGTCATTCCCTGCACACTATTTATTCATTCATTCATGCACCGCTGATGCATAAAATTAAATAAGCAAGGATGCCATGAAAATAACTAAAAATTGTATTTATTTGTATTTTTAGGGGTCAGGGGAACACATAGCAGAACCTCGGACCAGTCTAGTGTGTGTTTGTACTGCTCTTGGTTGATCAGGATCATTACCATATTGCTGACATTTGCCTGCTTCAGTTCCCTGCAAAAACACATCAATCAGTGAATCATTTATGGAGAAGAAGGAGCCCCAGCACACTTTCACATGTTGCTGAGAGAAGCGAATGAGGAATAACATGCAGCAGGTCTCTATGTGTAAGGATCATCCGCAGTTAATCAGTTTTCCATGTGTTAACTATGGGTGTGAATCACTTGTTTCATCATGATACAATGATATATCGATTCTTTGACTAGATTGTTGCACATTGAATTGATATATTTCGATCCAGACTGGTGGATCCTTCCACCTCTCGTGTTAACAGGGATGATAATGATGCAGACGGATGTAGTAGAATAGTAGCGTGAGGTTGAAGGAGGCAGTGAGGAGATCAGACTGCCAGACGAAGAGGTGGAATCAGAGCCTGGGTTTGTTAATAAAGGCATATCCACAGTCTGTCGGCAAAGCCACAGCTTCCACTCTGCATGAAAAAGGAAGCCTTATACACATTGTTGAGCACAACCAATTTACATTTTAGCACATTAACAAGGCAGAGGAGACACACTCACACAGGGGAGGTGCAGGGAGAAACGAGATTCGTTTTCATCTATTTCCCCTTAAAACATGAGAAAGGAGGAATTCCCCAAAGAGAGTGCAGCGCTTTGATATCTACAGCCCCGTGTCTGTAAATAGGTTAGGTGAAGATGATGTGAGGCGTGTGTTTGTGTGTATGTGTGTGTGTGTGTGTGTGAGAGCATGTTTTTGTGTTAATTTGTGATCTGCACGTGCGTGTGGATCTGTCATCTTGTGGTGTATCCTATTTCTGGCAGGAGATTGTGGGTGGGAAAGTGTGTGTGTATGTGTGTGTATGTTTACCTTTTCGTGATGAGGCCTCTGCTGAATGTTCCTTCTAGTCATTCAGGCAGGCAGGGAGCCATGTGGAGTACCTAGAGCAGCTCAGAGGCCCGTGTTTCCATGTTTCCCCCCTGCAGTGTGCTGTTGTGCTGGCTGGTGGCCTGGCTGGCTGCCTGATCGCTGCACTGCTGTTCTTATAGGCCTCCAGGCCTGCTGCAATAGCTGGTGCTTTATCCACCAGACAGCTGCAGTAACAATTTTGAGGCGTTGTTCGTATGTGGTACAGATGTAAGCACTGTTGAAGTCACGATTTTTATTTTTCTGGCTTCAACCTCAAGAGGGATTGCCTGAAGTCTAGCGCTGCTAATGTGGTGTTGGGGGTGTAATGGCTCTTTAGATCAGTGTCAGAAAGGCCCCTTTTTTACCACAGGCCGGGTATAATCACACTGTGGCTGTGCTATGGTGTATTGAGCTGTGATTATATACATGTCTACAGCAGCCCCACATCAGGCTTTAGCTGCATTGATCCATGATGTTGTGCCAAACAGTGCCAGTCTAGACCCTCAACCAAACCATAACCATGCAATGTGTGGTCGTGCAGGTGGTTAGAGATTTTAGGAAGATCTCGCTATATTCAGCTTTTAGCACTGCACTATACTTTTGAATCTTTCGTGGTTTGGATTATGCTCTATTTCTTTGTGTCATTTTTCTTACTTTCAACTAATGGCAGCTACAGTGTCTTCCTAATCACTTTCTAACAATTACTTTCTCTGTTTGCTGTGTTAAATAAATGCTATTTAAAAATGCTTATTTGCAACTAGCGCTTATTTTCTTATTTTTTCTTTATAATTGGTTAATAGGGTGATTGTTTTGTGGATGAAATGATTAGTTGTTTGTCTTTAAAATGTAAAATAAGAAAATAGTAAAAATGGACATCACATATTTTCAGCACCAATATTTTCAGTTTAATATTACATAGGACAAAGAAAATTAGCCAATTCTTACATTTGAAAAGCTGGAATGAGGTAATGCTTGGCATTTTTGTTAGAAGAATGACTTAGGTGATAAATAGATTATCAAGAAAGTTGAATTGGTTATATTATAGGAGCGTCACAATTCCGATTCCTTATCGAAAACAGATCATATGCGATACCATGTGGCCTCTGTAAATGACAGTACTTAAGATTACATAAAAGTACATACAACCAAGGGTCCTTTGATTTTTATGAGTCAAGACTCAATAGTCTGTCAATGGCATAACCTTCAGTGCTAAAAAGTTTTATGCAAAAATTGCCTCGAATCATTACCTTGAAATTGAAAGTCAAATAGAATCTGGGATTTGGAGAATAGTGACACCTTCAATTAATCACTGTGAAGAATTAGATGAATTAAGAATATGTTAATAGACAACCCAATTGGAACAAGTGCCAGTACCTCTTCATCTAAGCAGCTCGCTATTACTTCTTTATAGTATGCTCACATCGACAAAACTAATCCGCTCATTTTTTTATCAAGTTGCAGTGAGCGGATTGTACTTATTGTCACCTTTGACCTCACAGCCAGTAATCTTTGATAAAAAACAGTAACACTCCAGTTTGTCGACAGACGGCTGGGTGGGGATTGTTTTTAGTGTTTTGCATGTTTAGTCTCATTGTTTTGTCCTCAAGAAAACATGTTTGTGCATCAGAAGTTTTACATTTTATCTTTTCGATCTTATTTGGCTGTTTGCTGAAGAATTGCAGGCAGAGCTGTCAGAGGGGATTTGAGTGACAGAATTATTTAAAAAAACAATTTTTTATTTAATGTATGACTCAACCACTTAATTTGCTTGCCTGTGTGACTTATTCTATATGTTGTGAGCTTTTATTGATTACTTGCCTACTGGTCATTAACATGGCTGTGGTTCAAAAAAAAAAAATTACTTAAAAATGTTGTCCCTAGTTGGTCTGTTCTGCAGTTTCCATGCATCATACGTTGTTCTTTGGCAATATCTTAATAAATGTGACTTTGGGTTGAATGACTCTGCACTTATTGTTGGCTGAGTGATGAAGGAAGTCATATAAAGCGTTTATCTAGTTGTGACTCCGAACTTTGACCCACAGCTCATATCCTCAGGTCTTTTTCGTCCCTCCCTCTTCCTCTCAAACTAACGTTAAGTCATTTACCCGCTGGTGCGTCCTGTCTTCTTAGCAGTTGATCTTTTACCCTTCCTGCTGTTCTTTTCAGTTATGCTCTGCTTTGTTCTTCACTGCGCTTCTTCTCTTCCTGAGCTGCTTTGACTACCACAGTTTGGTGGACACTGTATTTTACAAACTACAGATCACAAACTGGTAGGTCTCAGTATTTCCTTAGTTTTTGTCGTTAATGTACTTCGTTGTTTTTTCCAAATACAGTGTTTTTTGATTGACATTTATTCCACTCTGGTTTGCTCGTGCGATCCATCAGTTGACATTTCAAGGTGCATTTAAGCATCTGGGCGCCTAAAACTCAGAGCATTTGATTGCGTCTGATTATTAATGCTGTCTAAGGAAAGATCGTTCATTTACTTTTCAGACATGTGAACCGCAACAGACTGTAACATGGATAACCTTTTGTACCGGCAGTCATGGTTATTCATCAACAAGTATACAGCTCTGAGAAATGTGATGCTGATAAGGGCTCTGCAGTGGCGTCAGGATGAAAAGGTGGCGTTGGGTGGACGGATGGTGGGGGCGGAGGCAGGAAATGGACAGAGCACAGGTAGTGAGAACTGTAGTGCAGAGGTGGTCTTTATGATTATTCATTATTGAGAGATGGCAGGAGAGCTGAATGAGTGGAGGTGCTAATCTAACTGTGAGCCTGATGGACAGAACACAATTACCCCGAGAGAGTGGGAGGTGGGAGAGAGAGGGGAGGGTAGAGTGCCAGCAACCCCCCTGCCCCGCTCTCCTCCACCCTCTTCTCTTTCTTTCTTTTTCCTTTCCTTTCGCCTGGCAGACTTAACTGTAGCTGCAGATGATTTCTGGGCATTAAGCTCCTGTTGGCAGCATCCTGTTTATCAAGTCACACACACACAAATACAGAGGAGCACACACACACACACACACACACACACAGGCAGATCCTCACATCACCCACTCGCCGCCTGTTGGCAGCGCCCCCATTTACGGACGTCCAATTTAGCGCTCGCTCCCGTCTCCTCCTTTCCTCCCGTGCGCGTCTCCTCTGGTATGGCTTCAGATTGCCGTCTAAATCCAGACACACTAAGCCATGTTCACGTCCTACTCTGCTGCTACTTTTAGCTCACGCGCTGATTCCAGGTCAAACCACCACTACAGTGTTCACGATGGCTTTTGATGGCGCTGCTCTTTCTCTCATGTTGTCTGTGTGTGTGTGTGAGGCAGGGAATTTGTACAGCTGAAGCTAGACATAAACTGTTTTTTTTCTTCCGTTTTTTGAGAAATTAGCTTGTTCTCCCCTTCGGGGACTGTAGCTTAGATGTAGAACTCTTTCCCCCCCGAGTCTCCAGAGAAACGACCATATGTCTGGAGCCTTGGAGAAGTCTGGACTGTGGCGCAGCAGCAGATTTTTCATTTTCAGCGTCCGAGTCTGGTTTCTTGCTCATTTTCACCCGTAGACTGGTGGCAGTTTTTCGCTCGTAATGGTTGGATGAGTTGGACTTCAACTAAGTGAGTAGTGCTCTCATAGGAGCAATTTAGCAGCGAGAACATGAACTCAAAACTCATTTTTGCAAATTTTTCGTGATATATTTTGTATTATTCACTCAATGTAAAATCACAGAAACATGTCTTTGAATTTTGGGGTTTGGAGTTGGAGAATAAAAGCTGCTATTTTCTGGGTTAAGGCAGTTGAGGCGGGGGGGGTTCTAGACTGATTTTTTTGGTCCAAGTCGAGGATTAACAGACTGCCTTTCTTAAAGACGAGCTCCAGATGCTGCCTGAAAGACTTCACAGCTAGAAGGAGAAGAACAAATTCGGAGAACAAAAAGGAAAAAGAGGGGACAGAGGGGGGACATGTTCAGGGTTAGCGCTGAAGCCGCTCACGCTCCATCCTTTCTGCTCTGATTTTACTTCCTTGGGCTTTTTTTCTCTCCCCTTTTACCCCTCGCTCATTATCTTCCTCACCCACTCTATGTTCCCTCACCCCTCACTTTCTTCCCACTCTGTTCATTTCTCTTCCCTCTAACCCCTCTCTCTTCACACTCACTCTCTCTCTATCCATTTGGTGGAACAGTGCTGCTGATAATGCCTGTAATTGGAGTGACTCACACTTTTCCAGTGTGTTTGGACCAGATAAAGAATATTGTCAGCATTTTGCCGACATGGCCTCTGCTGGCAGAATTAAATGGACTCTGTTCTGTTCTGTCTGCAGCAAATTAAAAGCCTCTCAATTCATCTGTTCTCGCCCGAGGCTCACAGGGGCCTCCTATTCACACAGAAACACCGTGGAGAGGGGGAGGCAGAGAATAAGAGAGATTTCCCTCTTTCTCCAAGAAGCACCAGTCTTTTCGTTTTGTTCAAGTCTGCACTCAGCTACTGTTAGATGGAGATGGAGAGGGAGAGGGAGGTCAAGACTGACAGTCTAAGGAGAGGTGAAGAGCAGCTCAGAAGGTAGTCGGATTCATTATGCAGCATATCAACTTGCAGCTGTCTCCTGCTGTCTTTGTGCTTTACCTCTAAGAAAGGAGCTCGTCTGCATTTGTGTGTGCATGTAAATAGGCGTGTGTTTTCATGCATTCACACGACAGGGTTAGAGTGCGGATCTGAGTGTTTTTGGCTCCTAAGTTGTAGTATTTGCTGCCAGTTAACACTTCAGAATAAAGTAGCGGCAGATGGGCGAAGAAGGGACAGAATGCAGGAGCCAGAGGGACCACCAGGCACTGGACAGGGCCCAGGGAGGGCGACGAGTGTGGTCTCAGCAATAACGGAAAATTACAGTTTCACCCAATATGGTTTATTATTTTTGGCCATTTTCGCTATTGGTAATGCTGTATTGGAGCCAGTAATGAATTCTCGAGATCTGAGACTGGAGCAACTTGTTGGAAAAAGTTGAGCAAGGCGTTGAACAGATGATCAAACAGGTTTTATTGGTCGAGTTTTGCCAAACTTATTCTGATAAAACGAAGAAGTTAATGTTAAATTGTTTTACAGTATCACTCCAGCATAGTGTACAAGACCAGTTCAACTCTGACCTTCTGAATTTACTGGCATTGTGTGCACACACTTTTCTCATGTAATGAGGGATAATTACAGATATGGGCGGGTATTTAGTGACCTTTTGTGACCATAGAGCACCGCTGACACTTGTAAATATTATTAATATATTAACTGGAGAGCTTTTTGTTTCTTTCAGGCTCACAGTGAGAGATTTGGTTCTCATGTTATATAATGCTGCTGCTGACAGCTACCTGTTCACTGAAAACATCAAGTTTATAACAGAAACATCAACATATCCAGCCTGAGACACGCCATTTTATTACAACAGTTAATTATCTAACTTTTTATAACTGTACTTTTTAACTGTATTGTAACAATACTTTGTTTATCTTGATCATAACCATACTTAATTTAACTTTATTACAATTGTACTTTTTTAACTTAACAATACGAGGTATCTCAGTACTTTATATTTTTTATAAAAGTACTTTATTTAAGTTAATGTGACAGTACTTTATTTATCCTTAACATACGAGTGCTCTGTTCAACTTTAATGTAACAGTACTTCATCTACCTTTATAATAATTGTACTTTACTTAACTTATATATACAGTACTTTATTTAACTTTATTGTTACAGTATTTTATTTATCTTTACTGTAATAGTACTTTACTTAACATTATTCTGACAGTACATTATTTAAATTAATTGTGACAGCAGTGTGTTTTGTAGTCTAAATTAGGTCAGAGAAGATTTTATAATTTTAAGATATATATTGTGTATTGAGATATATCCTCAAAATATCAGATTCTTATTTACTGGCCACATTACCCAGCTCAAATAAACAACATTTCAGTTATGCCTCCCAAACAGTGTTTTCTGGCTAGATTATTTACTGTTCAGCAACTTGTCAGATTAACTGACTTAACTGACTTAATTACCTTGTATTTCTTGCACCAGCACTGTTGTAGTGAGTTCCCAAATCACAGCAATTAACTTAATAAGTACAGTGACAATATGACCAGTAATGAAAAAATGACCAGGACGGTAATTAACCAGAATTTTCATTAAAATGATCAACATTTCTGAAGAGGTGGGATTGCTCTTTAAGCAGTGTCCTTGAGGAGACATGTTATTGACAGGAGGCAGGAAGTGTAGAGCAGGTCTCTACAGTCTGTTACCATGGGCAACATCTACTCAAGGCCCCCGATCAGAAACAAGCTCATTGTCATGCCTTCTGAGAACTCTTGCAAGGTTTCGCCTGCCAAGAGTAAACAGCGCCTAACTGAAGCAAACCGCTCTCTTCCTCTGTCTCCCCAGCTCTCTGTGGGTGTGTGTGGGATGTTGTGTCAGGGCTAAAGCCCATCCCTCTCCCATGAGCCTGTGTGCCCACACACACACCTGGCGCCTCCACGCACACACCCGGCGCCCACGCACCCACAGCCGGCACTGACGCTGTGAACTGGACCCTCGGAGCCCAGCGGAGCCAAGCGGAGCGGAGTCTAGCCCAGTTGGAGCCTGAGGATGTCAACAGAGACAGAGCTACAGCCAGCGGTCAGGCCCAGCAGCGTCAGACGGGACTCCAAGAGGAAAGGTAAGTGCAACATCACACCTGCTGTACAGTCTGAACCATGCTCGAGTGTCTCGAATAAGTGCTGATCAGAAAAAATCAAGACAGCGGTGGGGAGGATGTGCAAGTAAAGCAATCAGTGTAATCCCAAACTCTGTGAAACGTGTCCTCGTAGAACAGTTTGTATGATATTCTACAAAATTGTATACACGGGGCATCCGGTGGCTCAGCAGGCGTCCCATGTACAGAGGTTGTGTCTTTGCCGCAGCAGCCTCGGGTTCGATTCTGGCCTCGGCCCTTTGCTGCATGTCGCCCCCTCTCTCTTTCTCCCCCTTTCACACTAAGTCTTTCCTATACATTAAAGACATAAAAGCCCAAAAAATAATCTTAAAAAAAAATGCATACACACCAGTTTGTATGATATTCTACGACTTAACACCCTACAAATGACGTTACATCCTTAATATACAGTTAGGTAAATAATGTAAAGTTATGGAGGTTAGGTTTAGGCAAAAAAAGTTTACATGGTTCCAAAAACGCATCTCAAAGGGAAAGTCCCAGGAAGTCAAGTTATGACCAATCTACCCCCCTACCCGGTCTCCCACGAGACCACTTGGCACTGCTTCCTTGTTTTTTCATATCCGCGCACTGGTCACGTGATCGCAGACTTTTAAAATTTGTGGAATTTTTATGAATTTGCGTGCATTAGTTTTCATAGGAAAACATATATGAGAACAGCCTGCACCATCTAACTACGGTGGCAAGCCAGCTAAGTTGAAGTGAAATGAATGACTAATGAGGAAAGTAATCCTTTTACTGTTATTTTAGTTACTTTTAAATTAGGTACTTTTCTTTAAATTTGTCTGTAAAAGCTTCTTTACCAGAAAGAGAATATTACAAACACAATGAACCTTCAGAGCTCTCAAATGAAACAGCTAATTAATGCAATGCTATATTCAGGTACTCTTGTCCCTTTACTTTTCTCTTTATTAATGATGGATTTGGGTTAGACAACAGCATGCGGGGCGGCTGTTGTTCATAGCTAATTAGCAGGTGCGAGGGTATTACGCTACAGTAGGTTGCTACCAAACAGGTGCAACGATGTTGTGGTTGGTGAGAAGCAAACAGATCCAGGTGTGAAAAGCTCCAGAGGCAGGTAGCTAGCAGGTGTATGAGAGCAGGCCTGGGTGGTCTCAGAGCAGAGGTGATGCCAGGGGCCAGGCTGGCAGCCATCACCCAGCTGCTCGGTGCCACCTGCCCGACTGCGAGAGCGACGCCTAGCATTCTCTGAATAAGCATCTGATTGATGTAGCAAAAACTCCGGACACCGTCGGGAACAACACTTAATGGATGCACAGAAACACACACTCACATACTCACTATCACCTGCAGCAGATGCCTCATTGCACACGGCGCGCCTCAGCCCCTGCAAACAAGCGTCGGTTCCCCCATACACAGTGTGTGAGGGAAGGCTGAATGCCTCTCATGTCCTATTTAGAAACACTATTGTTCTGCTGCAATGGAGATCATGTTCATCATTCAGACTGCTCTCCATATGTGGGGAGACGCAGACACACACACACACACACACACTTACGCACACATGCACAAACACACACTCACACACACACGCAGACACACGCAGACACACCATGCACACTCGCACACTCGCTAGGACTGGGATTGAAGCCCAGAAGAGCATATGAGAGGAAAGATGAATGGTTTGCCTTCAGCATTTAGACTTGAGGGTTTTTAGCTTCTCTCCTCTGCCTTCTTTACCGTCTCTGTTTCGCTCCCTGTGTCACATGCACACACACACACGCATACACAGACGCGCGCGCGCACACGCACACGCACACACACACACACACACACACACACACACACACGGCTTGTCTCATTCTGCATCTCTTTTTTGAAAAATGGGATGTACAATTTACTCAGCTACAGAGTCGTCGAGCCGGGCTCACACAGAGTACTCATCTCTGTTCTGATCTGGGTCATTCTTCCCGACAGACACACAGACACACATCCGTACACACACACACACACACACACACACACACACACACACACACACACACTGAGAGACACACACACTCATATACGACACACGACCAACACGCGTGCATTAGAAATAGGAAACCTTGATAATGTTCCTGTTATTGTGCTTCATGTATTTGACCCAAAACCTGTGTACATACAGTACATACACATGTTTCTGTTCCAGTCCTGCCCCTACTTTCGGTCCCTTTGGAGTTGCTGGATTTAAATGGAAATAGATCTGCTGAATAGCTGATCATCATTAGGGTGTAAATGGCAGCTCCGCATAGTGAGAATCCCTGCAGGATAGTCTTTTACGCTTCTAATACCCTTCCTCATCCTCCTCCTCCACCCACTGCTCTGACTCCTAAATGACCTTGCCCTGAATGAGTGAGACACAGAGTGATCACGAAGAGAGAGAGAGAGTGAGAGAGACTAATGAGTCAATGTGAAGGAGAGCTGTTTAATCTCAGGCCTTTGTTTCACAGCTCTGTGCTGAAGAATGTGATGAAAAAGACTATGGGACTGCTGCGTGTCACACATTAATCACAGATGTTGTGTGACTGGGTCTATGCGTCAGCGTGTGTCTGTGTGTTTCTGAGTGTGTGTGTGTGTGTTTTTATACACACAATTATTTTTCATCTGTGAATTCAGGGTCGTTCTTCTAAGAGCACTTTTTTCTTAGCATGAAGGTTTTTATTGAATTACCGTGACAAGACGGAGATAACCTCCGACCTTTAGCATTTACATGACCTGAAGTGAATAACTGCGGCTTTCTGCTTCTGAATTAGTCAGTCTTATTGGTCAGGCTTGATTCTTGAGGTATAATAGTCTTTTTTAATCCTTCATATATCCGGAAAGATTACATCTCACCTCCTCTTTATCCCTCTGATTTTCTCCCTCCACCGCCGCCTCCTTCCTCCCCCCGCCTCTATTACTTATGCAGTCATAACAGCTTCAGTATTGATGTCTGTATTAATTTAGACCACTAGTTAACCAGCTTATAGGCTTGTGAGCCTTTATAGAAAAGCAATGCCTACTCATGATCTCCCATCATAGGTTTCACAGGTATCTGTAAACTCTGAGAAGTTCAGTTGAATAATGGCATTCCCCTCTCAGATGATTCATTTGGACAGTTTTTTAGAGGCCTGAGGAGTTCAAAACCATCAATGTTTCACAGTTTAACAATGAAAATTAACTTTTCAAAAATCTAATGCGATCCAGTACAACAACCCTGCCATAATATCTTTCTTAATAAAGCTTATAATGTCCAGGATTTTGGTGACTTTATTAATAATGTGCAAATTCACTTATGTGTTTATTACTAAGGTCGTAGTGACTGTAAAGGTGAAATACCAAAATACTATTCTGTTTCTCATTTAGTGTCCTTACCGTTTACATGCACGAGGGGGTCAAAATATTAAAGCTTGACCCAAATTTTCAGCTATCCGGACATCTGTTTGTGCACAACACCATCACTGACTATGATCTTAGTTCTTAAAAAATATAATTGTTTAATGACTGTGACTCTGACTTTATGGCAGAACTGATGTATCGAATTGCAGTGGACTTTCAGGTGTAATGTAGATGCTTAGTGTCTGTTTTTTCTTCTTTTCTAAGATGTTAAGGTCTCACACCCTTCAAATGTATTGCAGCCTCTTTTGGGGGTGGAAGGGGACCACCTCTTAAGGCTGTCACAAGACATTGTGCAGTGCTTTTAGTGGTTCTGTTTGACTAATGCAACCTTGAAGTTTTTCAAAGGGCTACAACTCCAGTAAGATGCCTCGAGTGGATGTTTTTAATTAGTGTAACGGTTTGTTTTTTAAAAGGGAAGACATTTTAATATTCTTCTTCATGATCAATAAAACATAGAGATGACAGTCTGCCAGTGCGAGCACTTTTATGTGCATGTCAAATTCGAACAGCGAGCCAATTTGACATTTAAACCCAACAGCAGCAGACAGTTTTGTCTCCACTTATAAACTTTTACATCTCAGCGCCCACCTTGCTAATGAAGTACGATGAACCGTGGACGCTTTACTCCGGGGGAACCTTTGGATCGCATTTCTCACTTTCACCGCGTGAGCAAATCAACCTGACATCACAACATAGGGTCTCAACAGCACGGCATTTTGTCAAATGTAGCAGAATTAATATAATTACAGATTACACTTAAGATGTTACAGCATGCTTAATGAACGTATGCTCCGCTTTTTGCTTCACCCTCCAGAGGATCTCCAGTCAAAACAGGGCATGTTGTTGGTGTGTTGATGAGCTGGCAGAGAGACAGGGGAGTTTTATTTTACAGTACTCTAATTTAGTTCAGTTGTATAACATAGAAAAACAAGAATGTCTGCAGAATTTATTGCAGTGTGAAGTTCATTTTCCTCCTGTGGCTCCATTCTGACAAAGCTAAACAAAAAGCATGAACAGATACAGCTAAAAATAGCTAAATCCCTCCATATAAACTGCTGATTTTGCTCTGTGAGACTGGCATCGTGCCCATATTGTTGTTACTATATGTATGGACACTATCAGGGCCGTTAGTGGATATTTGAGGCCAGCCAAATGTTGGTAAATCGTGGCTCTGATTGGTAAGCTTGTCAATCCGAGCAGCCACATTGGCAGGTAACCAGCAGTCATTTGGATCATTTGCATGTTTTTCCATTCCTAAAACTCAACTTGTAAACATAACGACACTGATGTTTGTATTTTGGGGTTTTATCGCCCACTCTGGCCAACTTTTTTTTCTTTTCTATTTGCAGTTATTGTATTCATAACATCATTAAACGTTGAAATAAAACATCCACTGATGCGCGTCTGTCTTTCACGATGTGACACCGAATATGATTACAAGTTATAATAACTTCCGCTGCTGTCAACACACGCCGTCAACTGTCATCACAACTCTGAGAAATCACGACTCTTCCACAATGGGATTTAGCCGAGGATGTGTGGGAGTGTGTTTCCACAGTGTAGCTGGCAGCCAACGGCATGAAAAAAGTGGTTAAGGGTTATAGCTGTGCAGCTGTTAGCCTTTGTGTGTGTGCGCGCGGATGCGTGTGGGTGTGTGTTTGCTCGTCTCTGGTGTGCGATTAGCAAACACATTATCTTCTTCGTGTGGATATTATGCACACATCCAGTCTATCTGGCACAATCACCGAAGCCATTTACTCTGATATCTTTCCCTGGGGAATCTTCGAGCACAAACAACGGTATTTTGAGTGTGTGCGCGCTGCTTGTGTTTGTGTGTGTGTGTGCCTTTCTATGAGAGGTAATCAGATCTGTTCCCTCCAATCAGACAGAGATTGAATTGAATTGGCTGTCTGCTGTTGTGGTTGTCTGTGGAGGCCAATAGTGGAATAGGGTGTGGGGGATAGAAGACAACACTCACCAGCAGATAGTGGCACACACTTTCCAAACGTGGCTTTTCCAGCCCTAAAACTATATTTAGAGATAACTGCCTCCACTCTGTCCTCTCCTGCTATCTGCTGCCCTTCTCTCCCATCAGTTTATTTCTGGAAAAGTAGTGATCTATCCATCCTGCTGTCTACTCTTTCACCTCTCTGTGCTCTCGTCCCACCTATCTATTTATCCATCTGCTTTTTTTCCCCCCAGCGCTATAATAACTTGCGAGGCAAGGTAAGGGTGGTGAGATGTGATCAATGCTGTTCCCAGGCTGGCATCTCATTCCACTCAGCGTCTTCTTTCTGTGCAGCCGCTCCCATGACACACTCTTCTGCCCCTATTCCTGAGTGTTAAAAAAGCCTCATCCAAGCTTTCAGATGTGACCACATCGAATAAGCATTCAAAACGCCTGAGTCAGGGAGAAAATATATATCGGTGAAAGCCTTTTATTTGCTTTTCCTGAGTCTTGGACTGTGTGTGTGTTTGTGTGTGTGTGTGTGTGTGTACTCTGTGATCCTCTCAGTATGTTCAGCTTAGTCCTCTCCTGCACACTAGTTGGTGTGGCTTTGCCCACCGCATCACTAACTACAGTCTCCATAGCAACAGTTTGCTCCGTGCTCATAATTTGCACAAAAGGAAAAAAAAAAAGTCCCAATGTCACACACAGGCTAGAATAGAGGCCGATACTCTCACCCTGCTGTGCTGGTTGAAGGACTGCGCGTTGAAAGGACATTTCTCATTTTTTAGATGTTGGTAGGATGCTGTGTCCTATTTCAGCTTTCTAACAATGCGGAAACAGAGCTGGTGGTCTGTATGGAGCTTATCAAAGACACAGCTAGGAGTTATTGCAAAACAGGTATTGTTAATGTTTTATGTCGTGATAGGCAAATAATGACTCTGTTTTCTTTTGATTTGTGAAGGTGATTTATTACTGAAAACACAAAGGTCATCCCATTTTGAAGTAAAACAATAATGTCAAAGTGTTTTTCAGATTTCTTGTTAATACTCTTGAATGTGGAAATGAAAAACAGGGGGTCTTATATAGCTATAGAAATTCTCCTTTAACCTCCAAACCTTTGACTGGGCCTGTCAGTCTACGTGTTTGATTGACAGCTATGCAGTTTCCCACAGTCTGACAATCTATGTGTAACGGTAGCTGACCACTTTTTCTTTCTAATCATTACCATATAATCATATCAGTCTGGGGACTTGCTCTAAAATTCAACATTTTTGCGGGTCCCTGAACACTGCACAAGCGTGACTTTCTTTCCTCCTCTGCAGCACTACTCATTTGCGAGGTGGACAGTTGATCTGTCGATCTGTTCACAGCTGATCAGATCACATCAATGGAAGTGAGGAGCTGTTTGCAGATGTTTGTGAGTGAAAGCAAAGTTTAGAAAAAAACCCCAGGAAGTGCATCAGGGTTTGAAGCAAATTTTACACAGTGGCCAAAAGTGTAATTACACTGTCCAGGTCCTGCACGTGATGCCATGGGGCCCAGGAAGTCTTTTTCCCGTTGACTTACATTGGGAAAGACACGTCTGTAAATCAGTGGATATTTTTTTTTTGCGTCAGAACCTCCAGGAAATGACTGACTTCACTATCAAGATCTAATCCATTCAGTTCGATAACATTTGGAGAGTCTAAAAGAAGTTTAAATATTTGATCAACATTCAAGCTAGCAGGGCGCTAAACCCGGAGTCGGTCGCTCTGCCGGCTCTGTAGCGCACATGGTCCACATGTTAAACCTGCATTTTGACCGTACGTATTGTAGTATAAATTAATAGGTGTTTTTGCCATTGCCATCTTTAATTTGTGGAGCCTTAAGTGACTATATTTTGACAAGACAGTGAAGCTGTGGTGGAGTGATGGCTAGATCTGACTCAAACTGTAGTGACGCCTTGCCCTTAACTTCAGGCCTTATAAATGTTTGCCCCATTTACAGTTGTCAGAAATGCAGAAATTAGCTTTAGAAACTGACATGTTTTTGCACCTGGCTGTAAACAGGTTTATTCCTGGAGACTGAAGCGCTTCTGGAGCCAGCCTCAAGTGGCCATTAGATGACGGTCTGTTTTTGGCACTTCTGTGTTGACTTCATTTTTCATGTTGTTTCATGGCAGTTATCTTCCAAAACAGAAATGGTTAACTATCAAACACTCAGGATCATCTGCTCTGGAGACAAGTGGAGTTTCTCCTTTTCCACCTCTCTGTCTCCTTTTCATTCATTCATTACATCCAACTCAACTATACGAGTCGTGCAACAAAATAATAGAATTACTCTCCTCCCAAATTTCCTCTCTGTATCTACACTGTAGCTAATCTAATAAAACAAGGCAAAAACAACTATTAAATATAAATTCATCCGTTTCTTCGTACTGATTTTTTTCTCATAAAAGACAACAGGACATATAATTAAATTTACAAAGACGATCTGAATGCTGTACACAAAAAAAAAGTTTTTAATTTAAATTCAATTGGACTGAAAGGATGGTTCTGATAATATGTACACAGAGACGAGATACGAGAGAGTTAGAAACATAGAGAAACACTCTGGCAGATGGCAGAGCCTCGTTTTCCTTTTCATGCTCTCTGATGTTCCTCAGTCCCCCTTTGCTCCATCCCTCTCTTCCAGGACCCCGGCTGAGTGAATGAAGGGAAGGGGTTCATTACACAAGATGAGACACAGAAAGATAGAGAGGGGAAGGACAACAACTTCAAGTGGTTCCATATTTTGGCAGAGATGACAGACATGAGAGGAAGCTTTGTTCTGGCTCGCTCGCCTTGGCATGAAAGGAGGACTGCTGTGTTTTGAGGAGTTACCTGTGTTCTGTGTTTCCTAATGCTTTGAAAGATGGGCCTCTAGTGTTTGACAGTCACACACACACACACAAACACACACATACATATATGCGCATAAACACTCACAAGCGGACTTACACACACACGAGCACACCTCCTGTTCACACAGACTGCGGGATTTAGGAAACAAATAGTTTTGACACTTTTCAGTCAAAAGTGTCGTTTAGTGTTTGAACAGACTAAATTGTGTGCGCGTGTGTGTGTGTGTGTTCAGGTGAGGGACTAACTCAAGAATGACGAGGACAAAGTGTGAGTTGCTTTTTCTACTTTCTTTGAAGAACTACTTGTTCTTATGCGGCACGATTTGAACATCTATGCAGAGGTGGATTGAGTGCGCGCGTGTGTGTGTGTATGTGTGTGTGAGAGAGATTGTGGCGGCTCAGGGGCGACCAGCAGTGCAGTCCACGGGGGGAAACCGCTTCAGCGTTGCATGACAGGATGCTAGCGGCTTGTTTACACAGCCCACTCTCTGATACCCTGTCAGAGCCCAGAACACACACAGCTGCACCCACAAACAAAAACGCCATACACACACACACACACACACACACACACATATGTATGCACACACACACAGTCACATGCGCACGCGCAGGCCATGTTTCCCTTCGTTAGTGAGACCAATTACCTTGTAATTAAAGCCGGGGCGAGAAACGAGCTTTAGCACCAAGAGTTCTGCATAGACAGAGGGATGCTGGGTGAAAGAGAAAGGGGAGAGTGAGTGAGTTCACAGGATTGAGAGCGACCTCATGCTAGCAGAGCTATTGTTGGTGTCTTATTAAATGTGGAGAACACAGAAAAGGCCAACATGGAGTGAAAGGCTGGAGGAGATGATTAAATCACATGTTTTCACCCGAGAACATGCTGTTTTCTGTTGTACGTTTGTATGAGATTCATTTCCTCAGCTGAAAAAGGACTCGCGGATGTTGATAGTCATAAAGTCTTAGTCAACACGATGTTTTTCATACAGCAAATTTAGTGTCATTTTGCTAACATCAGCTGACTGCCTTATCCAGATCTACACAGTACATCTTGTTATGGTGAAAATAATAAACACGACGATGAAAACAAAGTTGCCACTGAATGCAGCCGTGCTGAAGCACACAGAGCAGGGAGCAGTGCTGTCTTAAAAAGCTTCAAGCATTTCCCCGAAAATTCGACTTTGCCGCATACAAGTAAGAGAGCAATGAAAATTAACTCTTGCCATGATAGTTGTGCGCACACTTGTAAAATTCTCACTGGGTTTGTTGCTGGATACAGCGATCAATGCAAAGAAAAATAACAAGCAGAGGACTCGGGGCCGTAGCGAGTGTGTGCATATCTGAGACAACAGCTCAATTACAGCTCAATACAGGAAAATATGTGTGGTAGAGCTTAGAGATATTATTAAAGTTATATCTCAGTATTTTTAAGCTTTAGTAGAGAGTAATAGGCCAATCATTATAGTGAGCCAGCATATCGTGAATACAAAATATCCTATTTATATATATATATATATATATATATATATATATATATATATATATATATATATATATATATATATATATATACTCACAGCACTGCACCAAACCAGAAAGTTCTTTTACCTGACGTAATTAAAAACATGATGGAGGACATCTATTAACATTTTGTGTTGTTCCTTGAATGTGTTGTTATTCTCCATTGCAGAATCTTGCAGACAATTTAGGAAATATGACGACTAATTTGATCCATAGTCTGACAGTTCCAGTCAGTGAGTTCATTCACATAACTGCGGTGTAAGATCCAAGAATGTCAACGTATTTTCTCTAACAATTTAAGTTCTACATCTAGGAAGAAAAAAACAGGCTCCTGCTCATTATGTTTATTGGATGCTTGCTATGAATTCCTGTCAGCAAGATTTCCTTTAGCTTTGAGGATTAATAAGCTGTACATTGTAAATACAAAGGTGTTTTTTTTTCTTCACTCTACATCTTTGAAGCTGTTGAAACAACAGTTCTCACTTTACTCAGTTTAACTATATAACATGAAACTAACGACCATGTTACCGACTGTAGCTATATGCCAGAGGAAAAAATACTGCAGATCAGAAGCTAACAATAGCCATCCATTTGCACTAAACAATGTGACCAGAAGTGTAATGCGTTACAGAGGAAGAGTGGTAGAAATATGGCAGATAAGTGTGATGTCGCACTACAAAATGACACCAAGTCCTATAGAGGTGAGTGAATAAGATAACCAGGAACACAGAATGAATTTAAAGGGACAGTTCACCCATGAATCAAAAATATATATTTTTTCTCTTATCTGTAGTGCTATTTGTCAGTCTAGATTGTTTTGGTGTGAGCTGACAAGTGTTGGAGATATCGGCCGTAGAGGTGTCAGCCTTCTCACCAGTAAGATGGAAGTAGACGGTGCTCAAAGCGCCAAAAAATACATTTAAAAAAAAAAAACAAAAACAAAAAAACCCAGAGACATTGCTGTTGAGTTTTTCAAATGTATTTTTATTTGAGAGAAGGCAGACATCTCTACAACCAATATCTCCAACACCCGGCGACTCTCACCAACACACTCTAATAGAACTATTCATTAAGATAAAAGGATATTGTAGAATATTGTTTTGCATTTTTAAGATAAGAGTAAAATTGCTATGTTTGCCATTGGCAGCTGTAGCTCATGAGGGAGGTAGCGCAGGTCGTCCTCTGGATGAAAAACTAGCTGTTTGATCCCCAGCTCCTCCAGTTCAGATGTCAAAGTACCCTTGGGTAAGATACTGAACCCCAAACTGCTCCTGATGGTTGCTCCACTGGTGTGTCAGTAAATGGTTCCTAAGTAGCAGTTAGCACCTATAATAGCCTCGGCCAGCAGTAAGTGAAGGGTTGAGTGTGACTGTTTTTGTTTAAAGCTAGAAAGAGGCTTTACAAGTGAAGTCTATTTACCATTTATTTATTCTGTTGACCTACAAGACTTTACTTTTCACATAAGTCTTTTTAAATTACATAAAAAGTGCCGTGCTGTCAAATGCTATAGAAAAATGTTTTTTAAAAACAGTTTTTGAGGTTTGTCTGTTTCCCAACTTCCACCATACAGAAGTCAAAAGTTTTCTCTGCCTGCCTTTCAAGAGTGACCTTGACGTAGGGTGTGAGTGTGTGTGTATGTTGGGGGGGGCGTTACAGGATGCTAATGGGCAGTGTGTTGCATTTGTCCCTGACGTATTTCTCAGTTCTAATGTTTTTCTGCTGCTGAGGATAGCTGTGGATGCCTGGGGACACACATGCGTGCACACACACTTTCATCACTTTAATGCACAGACAGCTCAGATCTCTGGCTGTGCTGCTGTCATCCAGGTCAGAGCAGCGGGGGGCAGGTGGGGAGATGGAGCTGGTGAAAAGAGGGAAGGAAATAAAGATAGAGAGAAAAAGAATGTTAGGATGAGAATATAAAAAGTACACCACTAGAGCTATTTTGGATCGCCCAGAAGTCTTACTTTACTTGGTTTAACTCTAAAGCCTGCTTTTATGATGAATTACTTGAAGCATCTTCATTTGGTAAACACAACAGCCGTTATATTGCAAATAAGACAGAAAAAAATGCACCTCAGCAAATGCACAGCACTCATTTATTTGATGAGTGGCAACATTACTTTATAATCTCATTTTACACCCGGCGTTTCACTTCAGCAACTACAGCAGTGTTTTTTTGTACCGCGCGCATATGCGTATACTCAGTCGAGTGTGAGCTTTTGTGTGCCAAATCAATCGGCCAGAATTAAGCACTAGCAGAAGGGGAAACTTGTTGTTTTCTTGGCACATGCTGTTTGTGGGTTTAAAGGAGTCTGTGTGAGAGTGGGTATGAGTGAGTGCTTCATCTGAACAACCCTCTGATAGGTAAAGAAAGCACAAAAAGCCAACATGCACTCTCTCACACACATTCGACGGCGGGGTTTAGAAGCAGGATTAATTGGAGAGTAACTGCCGGGTTCCCTCATGTGCTGTTGAGTGTTTGTTGGGAACCATCCCAGCTGTAGTTAAGAGCCTCTGGGTGCTTCTTCATCTGAAGCACAGTGAAACGAGCTACTCACTTTACTCTTCGCTGCAAACAATACAGGGCTGCTGAAAATAAGCAGCAGCATCAGCTTTTGTGCTGCAAAACATCACACCTGAGCAAGATCAGATCAGCCACAGAAATAAGGAACACAGGGTTCCCATGGTCATAGAAAGCCTGGAAAAGTCATATAATTTCACAGTTGCATGAAGAAGTCATGGACTTGGTTAAAAATTATTGAAAGTTTTGAAAAAGTCATTAAACCTTGTCCTTTGTAATGAAATTAATTGTTACATAATCTTCCGGGGACAACCACGAAATGTAACAAAGGTTAATTTATTTTACTCTAATTTAGCTGTTAACACTACGCAGCTCTAATCCATATCGACTAAAGCCACACAATATTATTACACTATTACGCATTGCAAAAAGTCGCACTACAAGACGTGCTATATTAAGTTAGCAAATTAACTAGAACAAGTTATTTGTTGCTTTATTTCAAAGGAAAACTTGCACAGTTCTCATTTCCATAACTATGTCTGGCCAAGCCTTCCCCTTTATGACAGTTTACATGTGCATGTGACAGTGTGGTGTTATGGGAAGTAAGATTCCCTTGCCTTTGTGTAGAAAAGTACGATGACAGGTATGGTATTGCAAGTGCAATATACACACTGTAAAGTGAATGCTTTTGTGAAATAGACATTTTATCATGGGCCCTTAAAAAATCATGGACTTCTTTTGAGATTTTGTCCAAGAAAATGTGTGAAAACCCTGGAAACAGGAAGGTGCCAATAACTTGTGACAATAACTTGTCACAAATCAGAAAACATCCACCTTTCTTAACATGGAGAGCTGCTACATCACTCACTCATACTCAGTGGCCTTAAACTAACGGCCTCAGTCTCTGTTTTCTAATGAAATTAATGGACCAGACTGTTCTGCGTTATTGGCCTTACACTTAAAACCCTTTGCACTTGGCTTCTATCTTCAGCCTGGATGATCAGCATTCATTTAAATAGAGAAAAACTGCACCATAAGCCTGAATATCTCTGCAGGTCATCTGAAGTGTGTTTGGACACATTAGCGTCTAAAAGCTGGAGCTGTATGTGTGAATGGATCATGTAGCAATCAAATGAGATGGCAACAAGTCAGCTTTTCTTGTGAATAATCCTTAAAAAGTGACTGGTTTTCAACAAGACTGAATGTGATTAGTTTGAAGGGACATTCCAGTTTAATACAAGAAGTTTGATTGCATGAGAAAGACGACCAGTCAATCAGATTGTAAAACCAAGGTGAATAGTACAATTATAATGAAAGTTCTGACTCAAACTGGTGAAAACATACATTACAATTTAAGGACCAACTTCATGGTTTAACACTGTAGTAAAAGAGCTTTTTCTTTTTCTTTTTTTAATTTTATTTTTATCAGGGAGATCATACATAGTTCATGTTTCAAAAACACTGGAATACATCATCACTAAAAGAGCTTTTTCATTGGCATTTTTGGCCGTGCTCAACCAAATAATGCTGCGTTGATTTGTGTTTTATCACCAGTTTAAATGTGCCAAAATTGCACCAAAGATGGACTATCTCCAAAGTTGGGTCAAAACGCACGTGGCCACCTCCAAGCGGTTTGTGTCAGATGGGCTTCATCATGATTATTCAGCATCAATACTCAGTGAAAAGTTGTTAATTCATTCTGTTATCCCCTCTTAATTGTCCATGCAATAAGCGGTAGATGTTAAGCAAATTTGTAACAACAGCCTGATGCTGATAAGAACACACAAAAAACTAAACGTGCACCGGGAACAGAAAACAGTTCTTAAGTAGGGGATGGTGCCTCACGAAATCATTCAGTATTTTAAGGAACCAGTTAAGAACCATTATTTTTCATTGTAACTGGCAACGAACATCCATTGCACAGTACAGTAGTATCAGTGCAAAATGGGGCGCTGCTCTCAAACATCATCGACTCTACTCAAGACTAGCGCATCATGAGTCAAAGACCCACCTTCAAGCAGGAAGTCCTATTGTAATGGAGATGCAAATTCTTGCCAGAATGGGCTGATGTGCTGAGTCAAACTGAGCCAAGCCAAGCCAGCGCATGTGTAAGGAAAAGGGCTATCACAGTAGTTGTGCATGCAGCACTTCTGCTTCACACTGAGGATTTATCACCAGTATTTACCATAGACTGTGAAAAAGAAGTGGACCATGATGTCCCCAATTGGTTTTTGGATTTCCTTTCTGCACTCTGAATGAGTGAGGGGTGGATCTGACTGAGAACCTGACTTGTCCATCATAAGGTAGCCAAGCCCTAAAGCATACCCTACTTTATCGTCTATTTCACTCAAAATGGGACCATAATTTACAAACTGAACATTATGCTGTATTGAAGAAGACTTGAAACTATCGCCTGAGACCATAAACTCTACAACAAAATGTTCACTGAGATAATAAATCAAATTAGAAGTGTGCTCATTTTCTCGTAGACTTGCTTACAAATCGTATTAGTTCTGCAACCAGTGGTATCGCTCCCTGCTGGCTATCAGAAAGAACGCAGGTTTAAGGCACCTCTGTATTGACTTCACAAACCCCCATGAGTAATGTCGGGCTTTAGATATAGTGTTGATATAATTTGTCGAAACTCTTGACTTATTTGCAGCCTTTCATTCTAGCAGTATTGCCAGGTTTTCAGTACCTCAGAAAGGACTTTGGTGGGTGCAGTGTCTAGCAAATTTGCAGCAGCAGAGGAAATCTGATTCCAATATGCATGTAATCTAAATGTAACCCGACCAAAGGGGAAGAGTCATGCAGCAACAAAGAGGGGTTGAGACTTTTGTGGAGGAGATGAGGTTAAAAGGGGAACTAGTTGGATGAGGGTGATGGAGGGGCACACAGGAGGCAGATGGTTACAGTTGCCAGGGGCGATGCTACGGGCTTCCCTGAAGGGCTAGACGTACTGTACCAGCAGTCACCTGCCATCTATCACCTGTGGAAGTGTGTGTGTGTGTGTGTGTGTGTGTGTGTGTGTGTGTGTGTGAGAGAGAGAGAGAGAGAGTCAGGGGGGTTCTGCCTGTCATAACGCTCTAATCCTGAGTGACATTTATCCAATGGAGGCCTCGCTCATTCATCCATCCATCACGTTCTATTCCTCCTTTCCATCCTTTGCTGTGCGCTTTATGTCCTTCCCTCCCTCTCTGTTTGTTGCTTCAGACAGACAGTCAAACCAGCCCTGCATACCAATTACTCACACACACACAAACACACACACTCTATAAGGTATTAACTGCTTTACTTTAGCACAGAGAGCCAAACTCCAGACACTGTGGTGTTACGCTGTAGCTGTGTGTGCTGTGGTCTTACGTGCTCGGCAGTGCAGATGTGAGTAGAAGTTTGTGAATGAACGTAAAAGCGAGAGAGTGTGTTTTCACCTGTGGAGCTTTTCTTTAATTAGGGTTGTCTCGTAGGTGTGCACATGTGCTTGGTTGGGTTTTTTGATCATCGAGGATGACGTTAAGCTTGCGTGTGTGTCTGTTTTGTGTGTTTGCATTTGTGTGCGTGTATGTGTGTGTGTGTGTGTGTGTCAGCCATGACAGATGAAACAGAAGATTCTTTCATTAGTTGTGTTTGTAGCTCAGCGGGGTCGCAGCAATGACAGACATTTATTTACAGCAGACTGAATGCTTCCCCTGCCGATGCACAGGGGTGCACACACACACACACACACACACACACGCACAGACTCACACACGCACAGACTCACAAACGCATGCTCACATTCACAGGGAGGTCTTTTAAAGGAACATGCTCCCAAAAGGTAATAATACGAACCACTCAGCAGGAGAAGTAACCGTGGACCTGCTCTACCCTTTCTCTCTTTCTTCCCCTCTTGGCCTTTCTCGACTTCTCCCTCTCCCGGTGTTTCTCTCCCTCGGTGTGCTAAGTATAGCAGCAGTAATGGTGATGGATGCAGATGGAGGCAGCAGGTCTTAAATGTCAAACTCAAATGAAAACCGCTGTTCCAGTGAGACAAAAGCAGCTGGAAACATCCAGTGTTATTCAGCACACGTGTAATACTTACATACACGAACATAGAGCCCTGCAGACGATATAACAATAAAAAATTTGATCCCTAGATGAGTGCAGAAAAAAAAAATCCCTTCAAAAATTCAACTTATGTTTCTTATTTTTACAATAAAATGAGTTTAACTGTTTAAAATAAAAAAGTTTCTAATCCAAACATTCTGATCCGTCATTATGTGGGTAACAGTGCTGGGAAGGTTACTTTTTAAATGTAATAGGCTACAGATTACTAGTTACCTTGTTAAAAATGTATGAAGTAATGCAACTTTCAGTTGCTTCAAGTATTGTCACTGTTGCATTTGATTACTTTTCTACCAAATGTTTTAATATGTGCAATAAAGCTGAAAAAATCAGATTGTGGTCACAATAACTTACCGATGGATGTTAGCTCAGATACGACATTTTGACACTGAGCATTTCTTTACACTATAAAGTAACGTTCAAGCCCGTTTCTGGTTTCAGAAGGAAGGTAGTATTGAATTTTCAGCACTAGGGGCGTTCTCGTCCAACAACATGGCCACAAGCCTTTGGCGTGGTTGGTAGCCTCATGTTGCTTGGAGCAATGCGCATCGATTCGATTTGCAAGTTCAAATAGTAACCAGTCAAAAATCTGGTGCATATTGCAACATAAATGGAGGTAGAGACAGCACTTTGTAAGTCACTCTCCCCTTGACGGTGTGGCAAATTTGTTGCAACAGCTTTGCTGACCCTTGTTGTCCGGGAATATACCAAAAGTAGGCATTCCTGCACGGCGAAAAGATGCAGAGCACCAGAATAAATGTTATAGTCTACATATTATGCTTTTTGCAGACAATTAATTGGATGTAACCCCTTTCTAATTACCACCATTTTGATTAATACCTGTAATCTAATGACATATTTTTTCTCAGTGAATGTAATAGTGTAAAAGTAGATGTTCATGCTATTCTGGTGATCAGCACTTTGTCTCGAACAAACAGCAGTGCGCTAACAAAGGCACGAAAGAAAAAGATGCAAGTGAGCATAAATGTAAACAATGCACGAACTAAAATATTAAAAAAATCAACTTTGCAAATGTTTCATGAGGAAGAAATGCACTCAACTCAACACATTTGTTAGACCTCAAGGATACACTCAATGCAAGTGTTTTTTTTTTACAAGAGAACTATCTACCTTTGATGCTTGTTGGTGGCTAAACAAAAGTGCATCTTCTTGAATATTAAATTAAAGTTTCCTGGTATGTTTTCACAGCCAGTCAAAGAGATTTAAAGCTTTTGTTTTTCCTGACAGACAGCTTATGTTTGGATGCGACTGATATACTGTAATTTACAGTATGAGTGTGTTTTTTTGCACACAGCAGTAGTAGTGGCATGTTTCATGTTCCTTTCTCAGGGGAAAGAGATGGCGGGTCATCGTAGCCGCTGAATGAACACGCTTGTTTGTGTTCGTTCTCGCCTGTACGCACATTTCACGGGACTGTTTCAAGTTTAATGAAGGCAATATTTAAATGTCTTCCGACGTCTCTGCGTCGAACAGAAACAATCCTCGGGTGGTTTAATCACTTACTCTCATCTCAGCCCAACTGAGACGTGACACAATAGAGGGAGCGGTTCTCTCGTTCTCTCCCCAAAATAAGGACAGATGTTCTTCAGCTCTTTTGTCTCTGAAGACTTTGAGGCAGACAGTCATGATTTACTCTAAGTATGACTGACTGAGTGTGCGTCTGCTCAGTGACTCAGAGGAATGAGCTCATCCACAACATATTTGTGTGTGTGTGTGTGTGTGTAAAGGTGTTTTATCAATGGAGAAGAGAATGTAGGGTTTCTCTCTAGTATGCCCATTTTTCCTTCTCATGGGACAAGGATTTTTAGACAAATGAATTTTTACAAACATGATCTCCAGCAGCCTTGGACTTTTAAACCTGCTACATTAGGCCTTCACAGTGCCGAGTATAGACAGACCTCCACTACTCCCTCTGCACAAAAATAATGACAATAAAGATGGAGCACTTATACCCGTCTGACCTATTGCGAGCAGCGCCGCTGATTGCCAGCACACCAACTGTCACACACAGCTGTCAGTTGTGACCTCAAACCACCTTTTAAAAGCATCAAATGTATAATTAAAACCAAACATTTAAAAGAAAAAACAAAAAATGAACACTTGACTATAGAGCAGCATTATAAGAACTACCTGAACTGACAGAAACTGATGTCAAAAACACTTGAACTGGTCAGTCTTCATTTCAATGAATAATACATTTGGCTGTCAAATGATGAATTCTATAAACTGCAGTTAATCACAGTGTTTTTAATTAAATTATTTTGCATTTCAAAACAGTTATCACTTTTGTTTCAGTTTCATTTTTTCACACTTATTTCACTGCACTTTTTTCCTACATACATACATATCTTTATTATTGTTATTTTATTTTATTCTATTATATTTTATTCTATGTTAAGCGCCTTCCTTTGTATATATATTTGCATTATTTTGCCCTTTTTTTAAACAAAATTTCATTCAGTTGCTGCTCTCTTATTTGCTGCTGTTACAAAACAATTTCCCTCATGGGATTAATAAAGTATTTCTATTCTATTCTATTCTATTATGAAGTCCATATTGACAAGGTAAAGCAATTCTTACCAGATTGTCTTGATAGGAATCAAATAACAAAAGGAAATAAAGAAAATTGCATGGAACTAGCATAAAGTGGGCATGTCTGTAAGGGGAGACTCATTATTACCCACAGAACACATTTAAATTCAGATATGTTCAGAGATCAGAGGTCAGGGACCCCTGTGAAATGCTGTTTTTCCATCAGTCTAGCTTTAAAAGTTAGCCAGTTACGTCCTCTTAAAGTCAGTCTAGTCCGCCAAATAATGCGATAAAAAAAGAACGCGTTAATTACGGACCTTTATCGCATTGCAATTAACGTGTTAACGCTGACGGCCCTAATTATAATATAAATTCTATGAGCGACAGTTGATCTTACAATAAAATAGACTTAATGAAAACACAAATTTCATTCAAGAAGTGCTTGGTACGGCATATACATTGACAAAGACAACAACTTAAAGTAACAGCGCAGTATTTCAGCCTATAGTTTATTTCATACATCATACAGCTGTTTCTAACATAGGAATCTAAACAAGGTATACAAGGTCTTTATCTTGCAGTATCTTAACCTCCAGACTCCCTGGAGCCTCCTCACATCCCTCATGCAGACAGTGAAGGACTCTGAGGCCTCCCAGAGTACCTAAACCATGGCCATGGATGAGCCAGGTAAAAAGTCAGGTAAAGAGCCAAGGTTAAGTCAGTCAGTCAGGCGTGACTGATTTAACGTGGCCATCATAACAAGGCCTGTTTGCTATGATGAAGTTGTATTGTCTTATTTAGCCACTTATTAGCAACAACCTTTTTAAGGACACATAAAAGCTCCAAAGTTCATAAGTGGGGGGTATTTACTGATGTATTTTATATCGTAGAACAAAAAGTAAAAGTCTATAAGCTCCTGTTCACCACAGACCTTATTTCAGGCTTCTAACCAAAAACCCATTCAAAAAACCCATTGACTTTGAGACCAGGAAACTGGAGGTGCTAAAATGCTAACAGTTTTGCGTGTTTAAGGACTCATTCCCGGTGTCTTTATTAACACAGGGGCTAACACAGCACAAGAATCTTGTTATTTTTTGATAATGACGACCTTTATAGCCTTAAATGTCCTTAACTATTGTCAGAATCTAGAAATCCCACATAATTTAGACTTTTAATTCAGGTGATGAAGATGATGCGTTTAAAAATGGGCATGTTTGCGTGTGTCCATGTGTGGGCCAGCAGACAAAGCCAAGGAAAGTGGGAGATTAGTGTCGGACAAAGGTGATTCAACAGAGCCATATAACACGATGCTCGCGCCTGTGGTTAAAGGGCTCGTTTCTACGACACTGCAGTGCTTTGGGGACTCTGTGTGAATGAAGGGAGTGTGGAAGAACGAAGAGAGGAGGAGTGGGACCTCTCCATCACTCCGACTATGACCTTCCAAGAGTCACGCTGTTATAGAGTACAGAACTAATGCCTCAATATATTATCTGAATATGCTGCATTATCATTATGCCTCTCCCTCTCACCATCGCTCTGGCAGTCTTTCACTCACACACTCAGACGCAGAGAGACACACACACAGATGCAGGAGCGTTTCCCCCTATACAATATTTGATGATGAAATATTTGCGCACTGCAGGTCAGAGATAGAGAAACAGAATGGGAGAAAGATGGAGAGCGTGACACCGAGAGAAAGAGAGTTTAGCCTTTTGAGCGTCTGTTCTCGCCCACTCTTTCTCTGTCCTGCATTGTGTGTGAAGTGGTAGTTGTAGTCACTTCAGGAGATAACATACAGACTTCCTGGACAAGAGCAAGGTCAACACACCCGCGCCATCGCGACACTCTCTAATGCATGCGCACAATGCCGACAATCTGGCAACACAATAGAGGGTGAGGAGAGAGGGAGGACCGAGGGGAGACGGGGGAGATAAGAACAAAATGTCACACCATTATTTCGTAGGAGGAATAGCCGGAGAGGAGAGCAGTCACAGTTTTAACTCTAATCCCACTGAATTTTCATTGATTAACGTGTCTGAGCGTATTGACCGCTGCCATTCATATGATACCACAGTTCGATGCCCGCGAGCCCTCGATCCGACTTAGCAATGTAACAAGACGTTGCTATCATCAGTAGCTTTGACCTGTACTATGTTTGCTTGCTTTTTGTTGGATTACTGCTGAAGTCTTTTGTGGTCTCGGTGATTGATGATCTCGGGGTAATAGCGCTGGTCTGAGGTAGATGGAGGTCCTTGACTGGAAGATGTACTGTAGAGCGTGTGTGTATGTGTGTCTGCAGGGCAGGATCGCAGCGAGGCGGCTCTCATCAGGCGTTTTAAGGGTGATGGCGTCCGCTACAAGGCCAAGCTCATCGGCCTGGACGAGGTCACTGCCGCCCGTGGAGACAAACTCTGCCAAGACTCGATGATGAAGCTCAAGGTAAGGAGAGTCTCTCTCTTCTTCTCTTTTCTCTCTGTTGATGTGTCCTAAATTAGGAATTTACTTGCTCTTTTAATGTACAGTTTAACCCTTTGAAACCTGACCACATTGGTGTGATTTTTTTTAAAACATGGGAAAAGAGCAATAAGCAACTGAAGAAGAAATGACCCAAAAATTAGCAAAACATTTGTAAAAAAATAAAAGATTACTTGAAAATATGCTAAAAAAACAAAACATAAACTAAAAAAGGAGGAAAAAATTAACCCTTAACTTTTTTAAATGATTTCAAATATATAATAATAATACTAATAATTATCACAAGTATAGTGTTTTGACAATTATTCCTAGTTTCAGAAAGTAGTCATTTTCTAAATGTACTAACTTCTTTCAGTTTGCAGAATATTTCTTGCAAAGTTCCTTGTTGCAGTTTTTTTCCCATGTTAAAAAAAAAAACAGTCTGAAGGCGTCCGAAGGCATCAAAAGAAAAGTTTTATCGATCCAGATTTCAAAGGGTTAAAGACAGGGTTCCCACGGTCATGAAATACCTGGAAAATACTATAGTATGCCATTATTGCCCACAGTCATTAAATACCTGGAAAAGTCATGGAATTAGTCAAATCTTTGAAAGTGTTGGAAAAGTTGTGGACTTTTCTTGTGTATAATGACATTTTGACAATATTTTGGGGGGATAACCCCCCTGTGACGTAACATGACAGCACATTTATTTTCTGTAGCTGTGAATGTAAAGTAGCTCTAACATAGGACGACGTGTGACAATATTTGTTTACCGTCACATACGTTTGGTCATTTCCCCTGGACTCGTCTCTCCCATCCTGTAGGACACTTTGCTAAATTTTGTTAAAAAGGTTTTGACTCAGTTTGAATCTGATATGTTGGCAGGCTAGTGGGGCAAGAAAAAAAGTGTTTTTTAAGGGTTTCTTGAAAAGTCATGAAAAAGTTTGGAAATTTTGTCCGTGGGGACCCTGCCAGTACATCCTGAACAGTGATGTGCAAGTTACTGATATTTAGTAATTAGTTACAGTTACTAATTACCTCTCTCAAAAATAATTGAATTACTTCACAGATTACTGCATATAAATGTAATTAGATACTAGGGAAAGTAACTTTTACCTTATCTGCGTCAGTGTTCTTATCAAGGCACACTTTATTTCAGTGTTGCTGTGGCTCAGTGTGGGACAAGTCAACTGTCAAATTTTATCTGATCACCCATTATTACTATGATGAAAAGTAAATAGTGGAGCAATAAAACGCAAAAGATGTGTTTTGATTGTCCTATTTATTGTGGCCTTGACAGGTCTTCAAATCAAGCAAAACAATTCAGTTTTTAGTCTTTTGGCAGAATAAAGTAAAATTGCAACTGTTCCTCAGACATTCGACAGTGATTTCTCATCACAATAGGCCTAATGAAATAAGACGAAAATGAAACAGACTGAGAGTTATCCTTTGTAAAATTTAAGTTATTGATAAGTTATAGGAACATTTACAGTTACAGTTACTCCCAACACTTGATCTTCACAGTAGTACATGAGACTGATTATCTGTGAAAAAGGAAATGTGTTCCTCTGCTGCCTCATAGTTATTCTAATGTTATTTGGAGGAATTCACTGCACATGAACGAAAACATCCAATTCTACCGCCCACCGGCTGGCACAAACTTTCTCATTTTTCAGCTAAACAGTCGGCAAGGCAGCTTCATTTGTGTAGCACATTTTATATAATATTGCAATTCAAAGTACTACAGAGCAATAACATGTAAATGTATTAAAGGATAGAGACTTACAATAAAAGAGTAAAGAGAAAAGATGTAAAAGGTCAAATTAATTACTAAATGATTTCCATATTTTAAAAAAAATCACCATTAGAAATAGAAAAAGTGCGACAAGAGGTCAAATTTGTTTCTGACAGCATTTGAGGCAAAAATCGGCAATGCAGAATATTCATACTTGATCAGAGCTGCCTGACGACAGAATCCCCTCAGTTGTTTGCACAAGGCATTTTATTGTGTAATATATTTAGGACTGTGTTGTTGACTATGCAGGAGCTTGCACAGCATCATAAATGAGTGGGACATGTGCTTATAATTGTGGAAATACAGACTGACGGAACAACACAGGGCCAGTGTGAACACCACAAGCGTGCAAGACAGCAGTTCGGCGAGGTTGCATGCATGCTTATGCATGTTGTATGTTCCAGGCGTGAGAGGAGCACGATTTTTTCTCAAAAACTATCTTACTTGTGAGTGTGGATGTAGTGAGTTTCAGCAAATTTGATCATTTTTGTAGTTACAAACAACTTCAAAGCCTTAGATGCATCTTTGCATGTAAGTGGCAAGAAATGACATAATTCAACATGATTGCCCCACGACCACATTAAATACCATGACCCACAAAAAAACCCCACTGAACATCAATAGCCAACACAGTTGTCAGTCCATAAATAGTTCTTCAACTTCATGCATATTCTAAAGTTCAACTTCTAAATATGCATGTTTGTAACATCACAGCATAACCGCGCCTGAGTGTGTGTGTGTACATGCCAGCGTGAAGAGTTTGTTGCCTTTTCTTTCTATGCACGCTGCCAGAGGAGAGGGGTTGGAAGAAGATGAGGCAAAAATGAGGACATTATAATTTATGGGCGCGGCAATGATCAGTGCAGGGGAAGTGAGGAGGTTAGCCATATGGATGAGAAGAGAATCGGGGTGAATGTCTCATTTGCAAGGACAGGAACAATTAGAGAGAGAGGTAGACAGATGGGGCAGTTAGCAGAGGAGAGAAGGCATATAGGAGGGGGATCATTTGGATGATAGGTGAGGGAGAGATGAGAGAGGATAAGGATGAGGAGAAATAAGGCATTTATTTTTTCAATTATAACTAAAGTCCTAGAAAACAAGCTGGTTTAATGAAGTGTTTCACTGTGGCTTGCATATGGAAAACGCATTTCCTTTGTCACACTAGGACAGCCCAAACTTTGTACAGATTTTGATTCCTTTTCCACAAACACGAGAGTGTGTGTGTGTGTCTGTCTGGAGCGCCTTATTCATTATTAATTGTCCTTTAACGCATGGGATCCACATACCCCAGGAGATATTTGAATTGAGAAAATTACATTTACGTTTTGTTTATGTGTAGTGAAAACTCTATCCAGCCGGGGCATGCAGGGGTGAGAAGAGGATAGACAGCTCATTGATCAAACAGCTTCCCTCCTCCTCATTTATTCAGACAGGAAATCCATCAACTCTTTTTCTCTGATCTCCCCACCTCCTCTTTCATACCGCTCCTCCCTCTCCTCGCCCCGACTCGCTCAATTCTCTGATCTCGCTCCTCTCCTTTCTTCTCCTTTTGTGACTCACCTATGCAAATGGAAGTGGGGTGAACGTAAAGGGGAGTTTCACCCTTAGATACACTTACAGAGTTATAAATCAGTTATGTTGTCGTGAATCGGTGCAATTTCACTTTTTTTGCTGTACCTGCCTTGTCTGCTTCCTTCAGATATTATTGATTGCTTACATTTCCCACAATGCCTCTCAACAGCCTAAGATGTGACATTACAGATATACTAAGCAGGATTTTCCCTTAAAAAAACAATGTATAGACTCACACAGAAGTAATCTCTCTCAATCATCACTTATGGCCCACTAGAAGGGTGAGGTGGTGTATTTTTCTCCAGAGATTCTGCCCTCTGTCTGTATTTTCTTATTTTCATCTTGTTTTTATGCCTCTGCGTCGGTGATATCCGTTGACGGAGGCATTATGTTTGTGGGTTTTTTGGGTTGCCCCTAAGTCCATTCGTTGGTTCATCCCATTAGCAATGTCTTAAGAACGCCTTAAGGGAATTTCTTCAAATTTGACACAAAAGTCCACTTGGATTCAACGATGAACTGATTCGTTTTGGTTGGTCGTAGGTCAAAGGTCAAGGTGACTATGACTATCACTCTCGTGAATGCTATATCTCGAGAACACCTTGAGGGAGTTTTCTGAAATTTGGCACAACTTGGACTCAAAAATGAACTGATTAAGATTTGGTGGCTTAAGGTCGCAGGTACTGTTACTGTAACTTCATGAAACAGGTTTTTGGCATCACATAACAAATGATGAAGTGCTGACATTATATATCCAAAATGTCAAATGTCAACCTCACTGTGACATTACGTTCTGCAAAAACACTTTTCTTACCATTACTGGGACATTTATGGGCGTGTGCCCCCAGAGCGCTCAGGTGGGGTCGGGATTTTATAAAAAGGTAGCGACCAGGTGCTGTACTGTAAGCAGCAGGCATCTACACAAAAAACAAATACAGTGAGAAAAGATGCTGAATAAAAGTAAATCGGGTTGTCTTTTACTTTCCCTCGCTGGGGAGCGTGTTTACTGTTGCCAACAATCCTGCATAGTATAACTTCAAGATATTGCAATTTGCTTAGAGATGGGCAATATATTATTTAGATTTTATCAAGATTGTGACATGAAACACAATATTTTCTTAGATTTTGGATAATGTAATATAAGTTTTGTCTTTTCTTGGTTTTAAAGGCTGTAATTTTCTGAACTTTACAGACTTTTAAAACTGCTCTATAGTATGCCTTTAGTCGTTATATCCACATTACTGATAAACCTTCGTAAATGTTTTGTAAAAGCAAAAATAATCAGACATACAAAACCGTTGCAATATTGATATGGAAGTCAAAAATTTAGCCCAGATTATTACCATTATGTGAACTGTTTTCTTGTTGTTTTTTTGTTTCTTTCTTTCCTTCAAAAAACACAGTATCACTGTTGTCTGTATGAGTAATTTTTCAACATGTACTTGAGAGAGTTAATTTATTTTGATTTTATTTAATCTCTTTCCAAGTTGAATGTTAAAGACAGAAAATGATTTAAGTGTGCTGTATAATGCACACTAGTTTCTATTCCAATAAAAATTGTATTAAAAAAGAAAAAAAAAGGCCCAATCCTAATTTTTTATGGACTTTTGATTGTAGATCAAAAAAAAAATCTTACCTCCTCTGTGATAAGTTTCTCTTTAAGACCATTAACTGATTGATTATGTAGTGATTCAAATATAATTAGAGAGATTTTGAGAGAGAAGGGGCCCACAGAGATGCTCTTTCTGGTCTTATCTTCCCAGGACACTTCTCATGTGTTTCTGACCTGCTTCTAACGTGGTTGTTTGCTCTGTGTTTGTGCATCTTTCTGTCCTCAGGGTATCGCTGCAGCGGCACGGTCTAAAGGAGAACACAAACAGAAGGTGTTTCTGACCGTTTCCTTTGGAGGGATCAAGATCTTTGATGAGAAGTCAGGGGTAAGCGTGTGTGTTTGTGTGTGTGTGTGTGCCTGTGTGCCTGCGTGCAGCGTTTCTGTGTGTGCGTGTTTCCTCTGTTAATGAGGCATCTCCATGAGAGGGAGGGGGACCCTGGGGAAATCAGGAGGCCCTAATTGAAACCCTGAGAACAAGGCCTCCGTAGATGAGAGAACATGGCTATCCCATTGTCTGCCTCTCTGAAAACAGCGACAACACTGGTTCTAGATTATGCTCCGGGATTAGGAATTTTCAGTCTTACATGGCTGCTTTTCTGCTTGACCGACTGGATCTATGCAGACTTTGTTGTCCTACTGATATAGTTCCTCTACCTCTTTTTTATGTCTCTACCCTTCTGTCAAGCAGTTATCAGCCATCTTTTTTTAATTTCTGTTTAGACTATAGAATCATGCAAATGACTTAAATGATCCTAAAAAAAAAAGCAACATAGCTTGTCTTAATCTCATTGGGTGGGTTTCCATTAAAGATTTGCAATTTTTTCAAAATGTTGATAAAAAACAATTGCAAGATGACAGTGTTTCATTGACGCTAACATTCAAGCATGGCGATGGATGTTCAAAACAAGCAGGTTTTCTTCTATTGCAGCCACCGTACTAGCTGTCATTATTTCCAATCACGATGACTTAGGCAGTTTATGCAAGTGATAATGGAAATGCAAACTCCGTACACGTGGGAGTGGTCACATACGAGGGATTTCTGAGAAGTGACAATTTCACAGAGAAATTGTGGATTCAAAACTTTCAGATGATCAGCTCAACTTTTGAAGAGTTAAGCGATACAATAACACCTCTTGTAGCACCTGCTACATCATGCCCGAGGGAGGAATCTCCTAATGACAAGTGCATAGCCATAGCATCATGTGATCAATAAAAGCAAAAAAAGTATTTCCATTGCAGTTTTGATAAATATGGCTTCTTTGAATCACCTGAAAAACCACCTCATGTGAGTGTAAAGACTTTTTTTTGGTAAATGGGAGTTATTTCAAAATTGACATTTTTACATTAGGCATATTTTATTTTCGCAGTTTCGATTTGTGCAGTTTGAGAGTTGATGGATACGTGCCTACTGATGTAGAGACATATCGACACCTCATAGATTTACAACAGCAGGACCAGTAATAGTTAGAGGACACTCTGTGGAGAGATAAATTTTGAATTCAGTTGTTAAATGCTTTTGCAGAGCACCTCTGCATGCAGCTCAAGGGAAAGTGACCCATAGAGCGTAGTAATTTCTCTCTCAAGGATCCTTCGACAGGTCAGATTCCCCAACTGGCCACACCTGTCATAGTATCCTTGAGCAGGAGATATAACGCCTACATTCCCCAGGATACTTAGCGCTGTGGCTGGAGGACGGCCTCACTGAAGGGGCCATTTCACTGCAAGTTGTTCCATTAAAAGAAAATTAAAGCTATAGTTTGTAGCTTTCATAAAATACTTTTTCATATTTTCTGAATCTGTCACTACATAGTCTACATAGTAGCACATGAGATGGATAATCTCTCAGTGCCCCTAATGGTATTTGCAAGAATCCACCAGACCAGAACGAAAACAAACAATCAGAGCCGACGAGTCTGGAATGCAGTTGTCAATCACTGCTCGTAAACTTTGGCCAAACTGTCAAACTAGGCAGCGCTGATCGAATATAAATCGAGATCCTATTACAGCATTGCCAGTTTCTCATCTCAAATGTTTTCAAAAACATATTGTATTGCACTGTTGAGCTGTAAAATGAGAAACTTTGCTCTGCAATGGTGGGCGGTGCTTGGTTTTGGCTTCGTTCAGCATGACGGCCAGGTCACAAACTGTTCTATTTTACATCCGAACAGTTACGGCTGGATATCATTTAAGAAACTGTGATACCAAAATAAATACTACACCCTTAAAGTGAAACTGATACTAATAGAGCACTTCATTTGATACCTTTTCTTTTTCATATGAATGGAAGCATTTCAGTGCAAACAGTGTAACCACCGCCCCTCCCCATCCGAATGATTTTTTCACAAACATTTTTTGAAAGTCTTCAAATATTTCTGTAATCATGTTAAGAAAACAGAACTAGCAGATCCTTTTTGTGATGACCGTGTTACGTCAGAATAACTTGGTTTACTGAAATTGCAAACACTTAGAAATGACAAAGCAGTTTCACTTGCCATTTTTAAGTTGCAAAAACTTCACACAAGTAAGTAAATACAACCAAACTTTGAGTAAACTCCCCGACTAGATATAAAACAAACATAAATTAAAATGTATGGTTTGATTTACTTTATTTTTTTAAGGCAAGCAATCAATCAACTTGTTAGATTTTACAGTGAGTGTCAATGTGTGCATGTGTGTGTGTGTGTGCATGTGTTAGTGTGTGTGCGCGCCCAGCATTAATTCAAAAGCGCAGGGTATTAGACAGGCAGGACACAGTAACCAGTGGCCTCCCACATGGCAGCCATATTGCACACAGCCAAACTCATCTCTCACCAGTCCAATCCCTCTTTTTTATAACCCTCATTTCTCTTCGTCTCATTCCCCGTCCCGATGCTTTGAACCCTCTGCACCAAAAGATTGAGAGGGATACAGAGAAAGAACCAGAGATGGATAGAGAGGTAGAGAGTCAACGGGGAGACGGTGTAGAAGAGAAGAAACAAGAAACGGATGAGAGGAAACGAGGATGTAGGAAAGACGGATAGAGGGAGGATGGGAGGGAGGGACAAAGACAGACTGAGACAGAGTTAGAGGGATAGGTAGAGAATCAGCGAGCATATGTCAAAGTAAAGCTCTCTACAGGGAGACCTTGTCCTCTGTCTCCGCACATTAATATTAACTATAGAGATATGCTGTCCTTACTATCAGTCCTTCAACCACTTCTAATAGCGAAGGAAGGAAGGGGGGAGACGGAGAAAGAGAGAGAGTGACTCTGCTGAGGTTCAGGGATCTTGACAGTCTCGTTCCCCTCCTGTGCATCAGTCAGCCAGATGGGCGGATGGATGTATGGGTGAACGAATGGATGGATGGCCTCTCCCTTGGAGGAGGGAAGGTCGTGCAGGATGGAGGGAGGTGGTGCTTGAGATGGCGGAGAAGAAGAGGGAAGACATTAATCTAGCAGAGGGCAGACCAGCATCTCCCTCTCTCTCTCTCTCTGTCAGCCTTTCCCCCATGACACACACACACACACACACACACGTGCGCACTACCCTCTCCAACCCTTTTTGTCAGTCTCGTCAGGGCCGCTGAACCACGTCAGGTCAAGAACTCACAAGAGTGGAGGGCTGAGCTCGCCGGCCTGCTGCCCCCTCGGAGAGTGAAATCAGAAAGATCAAATTAGTCCAGTTCAGACAGCAGAGAGGACCATGTAAAAGAAATTAAAAAGAACGCATGAAGGAAAGTTATGTAGAAAAGATCCCGGAGCAAAGTATTCGGAGACGGAGATGAGGCTGCAGCAAACAAGGCAGAGGTTATTTACTGGAGGACCCTTCCATGCATTCATTTTGGTCCACTCAGAAACCATCCCTCTTACAATATTGAAGGAATACTTCAATCACAAAATTTTCATTTGTATACAATTACTCATCCTGTGTTACATTGAATTTGTAAAGAAAACTTTTTTTATTTTTGTTTGCAAGCCTCCGATGTACGGAAAAATCTAAAAAAGGGAGAAAATTCTTCAAGAATTCAACTAGAGTCTTTCAACTATATCAGAAGGATTGCATCAACATCAGTTTTCAAACTCTCACACAACTTGTGCAAGTCTCATTTATCAAGTCTTATGCTCAGTGATTCACAGACACATGCATTTTTGCTAAAACCTTACTATTTCAAACACTAATGCATACAAGTGGCATGATCGTCCAGGCATGTTACTCTTCTGTGCTTAAGACTGTTAGTGCAGAAGTGTTTGATAGTACTTAAATGCATGCGTTTAAGTAGTGAGCATGTGACTCGTTAAACAAGACATGGATTGTACTGCATGAGTTGTGTAAGAGTTTGTAGACAAATGTTTTGACTGTTTTGATGTCAAGCACAGCCTGCTTTTACTCAAAGAATCTTACTTTTTGGATTCTCCGTTCACTGTATTGGTATACAAGAAAAGCTAAGTTTTCTCCACCAATTCAGTGTAACATGGGGTGAGTTATTGATGTACAAATGGTATTTTGGTGGGTGAAGTATTCCTTCGATGAGAACGAGGGGATGGAGGAATGAAAAGGTTTGAGGTCGGAGGGTGAGTTGACCTGAGGGTCGAGCTCGAGGGGATGAACTGTGGGTCAAATAGAAATGAATATATGCAGACTAGGAGGTGTCGTGTTGGAGAACCCAAGGGGTTAGACTCAAGGTGATGGTGAGTTTTCAAGGAAGCAGAAAAATGTTTTTTTAGAGGGGCACTTTTTTCCACTTGAGCCCCTCATTGTTTGTATTTTGGTTTAATTTCACTTTATCATCATGAAAATTTGTGAAATATGGCCTGGGTCCTGAGACATACACTATGTATCACATCAGACATTTCAAAATGTGGATGCAGTTCAACAAATTAAGCGTCCCCGTTTACATTCAGTATTCAACCCAAGTACACTTAGACTACTTAGATCCCATACTCTGATTTAAAAAGTGAGGAATTAAAGAGTTCTTCACAATGTTAAATCTTGTACTTTCGTAGGTTTTCGTATTAGGGGTGGACAGATTATTGCCCTGGGTGATTATTGGGGTTGAAATTTGGCATTTTGCTGATTATCTGTATCAGCGTTTTATTTTAACGATCACCAATCAGCATGGGATGAACTTCAACTCTGTAAAACCTCAGGGAGCTATTTTTGTTTATTCGTTCACTTGACTTTATAAAATCGGCCCTGAAAAAGTGATTTTGGTCGACCCCTATTTTGTATGTTTGTGTCTGATTTGTGTCTGTTATCCAACATTTATAGCCTCAGTAAAGTCCAGCTTATATGCATGTGTGCTTGTGTCAGTGACCGACAGAGAGGGACTAATAAAGCCTCAACCCTAACTGGTAATCTCAGTCCTGTCCTACTGGACTGGACAGCCTCTGCCAGCCCTGTTATGATGGTCTCCCCTTCTAGAGGTTGATGTGAAGAGCACTGAGGAGAAAGCAAAAGACAGTATCCTTCTGCTGCTTCTCCTCCTCCCTCCCTGCTCCCAGCGTAACAGGGAATATCTTGGTTCAGTGGCCAGCAACTGCTGAAGGGCAGGCAGTCCAAAGTCCTCAGAGACACTGACACTGTGTGTGTGAGAGAGAGATTGTGAGAGAGGGCCTAATAGTGCATATCAACAGTGCTGGAGAGAAAAGAAGAGAGAGTACACAGTCGGTATCGACTTTTTGGATACACCCACCTGTTTTGTTTTGGTTTTTTGTGTTGTTTTTTGCATCCACTTCCCCAGAGAATGCATCTGTTTAAGCAACTTTGAGCGACATCTGATAGTTGATGCTGCCAGACATGTCGGCTCCAGCAGTGGCCACCCTCCTGGGATTTAATCTCACTGTTCTGTCCAAACTTTACCAAGACTGATACAACAGAAATATTTAGATTGTTTTTGCAGCAAAAACAGCAGTAAGTCACTGTCTTGTTGGCAACAAAAAAAGTAATATTATCAAGAGATCCAAGAAGAAAAATGACATTTGTCATGCCAATAACAACTCAGTACAACTTGTGTTTACAGTATGCAGGGTTTCTGTGAATCCTTAAAGAGTCTAAAAAGGCACTGAATTCAGTAATCTAAAAATACGGCCTTGAGTTGAATAAAATGACTTAAATCAACAGACCCACGTCTCCGTCACGCCTCCTCCCCCATCTCTGATACCAGCACCAGGGACAGCAGAAACCAATCTGTGAAAAACATTTGGCTGTGTACGCCTACCCAGAGGGTAGAGGTACTGTGGTGTCCAAACCCTGCAACAAAGCACCAGTCAGTTTGAGTTAAATAAGAAAGTAGTTTTCTCCAATTTTAATTATTGTAAAAATGTCATTCCAAGTGATGTTGAAAAATTCTTTCAATCTAAGTTAACTTAAACTGCTGAAACTCTTGTGTAGAGTGGAGAGAAAACCACCGCAAAAGTTTGAGTTTCGGTTAATTAAGAACAAGGTCGTTTTACTTTCTATCTCATGGTCACCAAAACTGCACAGGAGTGTTGCTTGAGTGCTGCTTTGGAAGTCTATCATTGCTAAAAATTCAAAGTTACATAAAAAAAAAAAAGATTTTAAGATTTGATTTGCAATATGTGTGTGCATGCCATACCAAAACTAAAACTAAAGGTCCAAAGTTTAATTAGGAAAATTCCAAAAGCAAAAGCCCAGTTTGTATTCTTCTTTTTTTCAACTTTAAGTAGTACATTTTCTGCCAATTCAAAAATCAAAGTGAAAGTCCATTCCACATTCAGTTTCATCATTAATGTCATAGTAAGCCTTCAGAGTACACTGAAAATTATTTTTTCTGAGAAATGTTATATTTTGGCAGTAATCATGTTTTTTTTTCAATAATAGAAGTAAAACTGAGTTGTTTGCTGTCGAGTAGAGGCCAGGGTAAACGACTGGCACAAACAGCCAGCAGCTCCACAACTCCTCCACACAGCACATGAAAGACCAGATGCATCCCTTCATGGTCGCAGTCTGCCAAGATCCCCGTGGAACGTTTTCAGCATTTTGTTAAATCTGTACATCAAAACATTGGATAGTACAGGCCACACCTGACAAACTAGGTACTGCCTGTGAGTATATGTAAATTGTTTCAGTTCTCCAAAATGCGCTCCTTACCAACACAGAGTAGAGTGATTGAATGAATGAAGTCGTCTCATTCGGTGTTCGCTTTGAATCAGAGGCCGTCTTTGTCACCTCACCTCCCACCCAGAGATAATTCAATAACCTCTGTAAATGAGCTCTGTGTGTGTGCGTGTGTGTGTGTGCGTGTGTGTGTGTGTGCGCAAGCATGCACTGCCTTAGATGCAATTTTCATGTCAATCAGAGGTGATAATAATAATCATTACTCTAATTATTAAATTTAGAAGACATGACTCATACAGTGATTATCTATTTCTGCAAGGGCTCTCAGTGTGTGTGTGTGTGTGTGTGTGTGTGTGTGTGTGTGTGTGTGTGTGTGTGCACGTGCGTGTGCGTGAGGGTGTGTGTGGCACCACTGCCTCCGTGTTAAATTGGTGTCACTCTATTCTGCCATGTCTTAGCTCTGGAATAGCTTCAAAGAGAGCAGATGTGTGTGTTTAGCCTCTGATGTATAGAGCTGCAACCCCTAGCATGCACTCAAGGGCTACTGGGTCATTATGTTGACTGTGTGTCTCTGCTCCCAGCATGCAGCTGGCGTCCACAATAACAACAAAGCAGACATTTAGTGTGACTTAACAGAGGGCTATTGCATATTAAGTTGTGAATTGTGTCCGTGTGTGTTTGTTTGTGTGTGTTGTGTGCGAGGGCACAGATGAAGTGATCAAGTCGACAGCTTGCCGAGCTGTGATTGTCACTGATCCCCCCTCTGTCCTCGGGAAAAAACAGTGCCATCTGCCACGGGCAATGCCAGCTTGGCACTCCCCACCCAGGCTAAACTAGAGAGGGCACAGGAGCTAGGAGCAGTTTAATACAGGATACAAGGTCTCCGTGTGAGAGTGTTTGTTTCTGTGTGTTCACTTGGGGGAGATTTTATCACACAGGCTTTTGGAAAAGCGTGGAGGAATTTGGTGAATTCTTCCGTTGCATTTTGTGTCTGTGAGTGAATAAGTGCATTTATGTCCTTAACTTTTATAAAATCAGTTTGTTCACTTCAAAGTTAATTCAATCACATTAATATGTGTCTGTCATTCATAAAATGTTTGTCCAGACCTTTGAATGTTGCATAAAACCAATGGCTGACGTCATGTTGGCTACGTCCATTATTTTTATACAGTCTCAACACATTGAGAAGAAAGTTGTAGTCCTATATTCTAGAACAAATAAGAAATAATGTTGTAATCTTTAGTTTCTTGGCTGTTTCTGCATGATTTATTTACTAAACATCCTTTTTCTGCCTTCAGGTCCTCCAACACCATCATGCGGTTCATGAGATCTCCTACATCGCCAAGGACATCACGGACCACCGAGCCTTTGGCTACGTCTGCGGGAAGGAAGGGAACCACCGCTTCGTGGCTATCAAGACTGCACAGTCGGTAAGTGTCAGTGTGTACGCAAGTGTGTGTACATGTGAGTGTTTAGCAAGTGTGTGTTCACATTTCACCATGTTCCCAGTGTGGGTAGGTTAATGTATGATTCACTGGGGTCTTTTTTCAATAGCACGAACCTCTTGACATTTAGATAAGGACCCTTGAACACCAGCTCATGTCCCCTTTGTGCTGTTCATCAAACATACTGTTTCCTCTGTAGCACTCTACAGCAGGTTCGGTGTGTGTATCTGTGTGTGTGTGAAAGGTTTCACGTCCAGCCCTGCAGCAACATACTCTATATGATATTGAGTACCCCTCTTGGACCTGTTATGATTGTTGTTGCTGTTGTTGTGTCTATGTGCCTGGCTTGTTTAGTCTGGATCCAGCTGGCTCGCTCTGTAGCCATATTGATTTCCCATAGTGAGTCGATGAGGGTTTGAGTGTGTGTCACCGGCTTTAATGGCATATCCATCCTCCCAGGGCCATGAACCGTGGCTCTTTGACTTAGACAGATACACACTGCCACACACACACACACACACACACACACACATACACACACCAGGCTGTACTCAACATTTACACCAACCTGACTTGTACTAAAAAAATGTTGCTAACCAAATGCTACTCTGCCCAACAGCTTAACTCTCATCAGTCACCTAAGCTGTCATTTACCTGATGTGTGCCCGAGGAAAGGTCACAATTATATTTCACTCACATTTTGAGGATTTGAACCCGCCATCACTTGCGCTCAGACCATTAGCTGAGAGGGGTGGAGGCGCGGAGCTTATGGCAGAGGCTGAGGCTGTAATTGGAAAGTAACCACTTTGATGTGAATTAACAAAGCGTCTCTGTCGTCATGAAGACTAAGACTTAAGGTTGTTCCGAAAAAGGCCAATTTAGGGGTACATTCGAAAGTAATTGGCTTACCACTCAACTCAAAGTCTCAGCACAAGAAGGACGTGTTTTATTTAGCAAGTTTTAGTGGAGATGGAAGGACACTAATTGTGTTAGAAAGGCTTTCGTAGTCAGTCTCTTAGTTCATCACAGTCTTTGTTATATGTTTTTTAGAAAAGTTACAATTGTAATTAATATGAGTAGTTCTGTTTGTTACAAAATCAGCCCTGTGTCCAATTTAGAGGAAGGCTACAGAGAGTTTAAAGATTAGTGTCAGTGGCTAGACATTTTGATTGGCAATTTTTTAAAGAAGTTATTTCATCTAAAGTTATTAAATCTTTATATTTCAAATCTTAGGGGAAAAAATGTAATGAAATTACCACTGTGTGCAAATCAGAACCGCAACCTCACGTGAAGTATAATTTAAGGTGGTTCTGCCAAAACCCAGTTTGTAATGTGCAAGGTACATTGCAAAGGAACTTTGTACATTTCTGGGTATATGTTGTTGTTTGATGTCTCATTTTTAATCCTCTTCAATAACTATCCCAATATAGATCACACTGCCATTTTTTTTCTTAAGTTACTCACAGAGTCCTACACAGGTCTGATTTTCAAGACCTGTTTCTGTACCAGGACCACAATATTCAGTACCAACCTGCCACCCACACAAATGACCAATTAGTTCCACAACACGACACAAGATCCACGGCCCTAAAACATCCTACAATAACCAGCCTTTTAACAACTTTTCTTCTTGAAAGTCTTTAAATGGCACAGACAAAACTGAAGGTTGTTCGAGTTAAATTTGTTCGAGGAGTTTGTTAAAGTATAATCCCTTGAGGTAGCAAAAAGTAAACCTGTAAGAGTCTTTTTTTAAAGTCTTGGGATGTCACATGTGCCTCTTAATATTTGTACATCTAAGTCAAACGTATCGGGGGGGTACTTCATTAAAGATGTTTAGGGGCGCTACACTGAGCTAATTTGCCACACTTAAGGACGAGACCCGTAAATGTCAAGCGTTACACCAAAGAATATTTAGGATTCTTTGCATTACGACAGGGTCCTGGCATCGTTTGGTTCTCGAGCCCTAAATAATACTTTTTACTCATTCTCATAATACTGAACAGCACATCTCCACAGGTAATGACACTTGATTTAGGCAGTACACATATTCCAACTGTCGGAGTACGAGGACGGAGCCAACACATAAAGTCAGCAGTCCGAGGATTAAACTGTTAGAACACTGAATTACATTTTTATTATCATTTTGTTTTCATGTATTTGACATTCAACACCGGTGATCCGACCTGCATGTTTTTGTTCATCCCGAATCTAAAAAAATGAAATTAAGACAAAATATTTCTTGCAAATCATTTTTTGCGGGTCACCTGGCAGGAACCTGACTGGATGCAGGACTCTACTCACAGTACAGTTTTCAGTGGCAATTCCAGCCCAGATTAGTGGCAAAATATTGTTGAAAACTATGCAGAATATCAGTAGTGTCTATCAAAGATGTTTGAGCCCAGATTTGCCAAACAAATGCTTGTAAATGGATTTGCAATTTGGAGGAGGATTCAATGATTAGAGATAAATAAATCCATCTACAGAGGAGTCAGAGATGACGTACAGTACAAGTTTGAAAGTTTCTCCCAGGTTTTTCCTGTGTGGTCATAGCTGCTTATACTTCCTCCAGCTGTATATTCAGGCACATCCTCTTGAGGTTGTCAAAATTCGTTTTTAGGAAATGTAGGAAATAACTAGCTGAGTTTCATTTAGATGAGGCAGATGGAGGGAAATTCAATATACCAAGAAATGAATTCTTAATAAATTCAGCAGGAGGATATCCTGGAGACTGTCTATAACCAACACCAGACTTTAATTTGGGTAAAGGGTGAATCTGCTGCATTAATATTCAGCGAGGATTTGAACCAAAACTCCTGATCAGAGCAGATTTTAATAAAACAGTGTTTCTGCAGTAAAATCTTTATCACTACGTTTTGTTGGAATCATTCGTCAGTTGCCGAAGGCTGTGAGTCAGTCTCCTGATTCAAGAGTGCTGAACTGAGGTTATCTCATCTCTATGCTCCTTTATGGCCATCCCTCCTTAGATCATCCTTGAAGCTTTCTGCATTCACGCTTCCAAAATTCACCGCTCATCTCGGCTCTCTGTGTCTTCTCTTACCTAGAAGTTTTGATAAAAAAAAAAGGAATGAGAGACAGATGGGAAGAAAAGATGGAGATTAGAGCATGTATTGTCAAATGCAAAGAGGATCTGAGTCTGACAGAGTGACAATATGTTTCACTGTTGGCTCAGCAGGAGCTACCGTTTACCCTCGTGTGTCTGTCAGAAGCAATATGCAGCTGAGAACGTCTTGCAGCAAGACGGCACTAAAATAGAACTACTTTATTCAAGGCAACGTTCAGTCTGTTAACTCTGGGTGCACTTGGCATAGCCCCAGTCAATAATTGATTTGGTCTGAAACACCGTTGTATTATAAGACTCTTTGCTGTGACAGTAGGTATAAGTTGTGAGTCACCTAACTTGTTTGTTATCTGTACTTTTGCTCCCTTGACAAGAAAGGTGGTACAAGGTAAGACAAGAGGCTGCTATCTGCTCTTGTCGCTGTCTGAACCAGGCGGAGGGAAGCTGTGGAGTATCTCGTGATTGTGCCTTCATCTGGTTTGCAGATTCCAATCACAGGCAGGACGATATATTTAGAAATTCATAGCCTGGAACCTCCATTTTCTGCGTGTAGTTACTTTTAGCACTTGAAAAGATTGGCAAGTGTTTAAGTAATCACAGGGGCAGAGAAAACAATCAGTCACAAAGACATTGTTTTCTTTAATGAAAGATTTTAGACAAATGAATTGCCGAATTGGCAAAATTGCCAAATTCAGTTTACTGCTATTTTGTTTTTTGTCGGCTTGTGGCCTAATGGAATCATCCATTATCAGCTGTCAGTAACCCAGTCCAGTATCTCTGAGTCATCCTGGCTGATGGGATGCTTCGAACCCTGCAGCCTGATTTATGGTAGGGTGCTCAATACCTTTAATGAGTGTCGCTCAACAGAAATGACGGCGTCCACAGGTTGGCAGAGAAACCGTTGCCTGAGGAGCTTGATAGTTGGCTTTGGCGGTAGCAAGTCCGTACCAAGGTCAGGCAGCTTTCAAAGAACGTACAGTAAGTCACAGAAATATTTACATGCTGTTACTGTAACTCCATCTGTAGGCTACCTGTGGATTGCAGGAAACATACCGTCTAGGGCTGTCCTGAATACCATTTTCTGAGCTCCGGAGCTTCGCTGTTAATCAACAGCGAATAATCAGAGCTTCAGTCGGTTGGGCGTGGGGGAGTTGACAGATACCATACTGACACGAGGAGAGATCATTCGCTTCACGGATGAGGGAGAGATTGGATTCGAGCCCCGAGAGTTTCAGTTTGTCTCTGAGACAGAGACGCCGTGCGTCACAGAGCTACAGTGTTACGTGAGAGACAGCCCGGTGTACCTCTGATTGCTTGTCAGCTGTTGCGACACCTAAAAGTTTGTAAAGTTAAAAAAAACTCAGACAGTTATGCAGTACAGTAATCCAGTTATGCAGTACAGTAATCTGTGTTCAGTGAACTTAATTAGTCTGTTAAATTTCGTTGTGTGTCTGAAATGATAAGTGTCCTAATAACGGAAGATATTGAAATTCACCTGCTCTTTGCTGCAGGACAGAGCTCCACTCAGAGCGAGCTGCTCACATGACACAGAAATAGCTTGACTGAGTCAATAAACCCGCTAAAAACCATTGTGTAAAATGATCACTCCTGCCAGTGTGTGTGTGTGTGTGTGTGTGTGTGTGTGTGTGTGTGACAGGCACAGCAGCCATATCACAAACACTGAAATGGCATTCATCCTCTGCAAAAAAAATAAAAAGTATAAATTGAAAAGTGAATACCTACCCAATTAACAAATACTCAAATAGCTGAATATTTGGGTCAAGCCCTTATACCATTACACCCCTTCCTTCCTGCTGGCGTGCACTTTTTTACACAGACAACAGTTGCTCTGCCCCCCTCTTTCTGTTTTTGTACCTTTTATACGTAACGGAGAGGCGGAATAATGTCCTGCCTTAAACAGACTGTGTGAAAGGGGCTTCTATGTTAATGGGCGGGTCTTTAATGTGTCCTTGTCTTCCTAGGCTGAACCTGTGATCCTGGACCTGCGGGACTTGTTCCAGCTCATCTATGAGATAAAGCAGAGAGAGGAGATGGAGAAGAAGGCCCAGAAAGACAAGCAGTGTGAGCAGGCGGTCTACCAGGTACTCTTCCCATCTCTCTGTCACATGTTTTCCCCCTTTTTAACCTCACCTTAATCATCTGCCATAAGCACGATGAGCTTCATCTGACAGACTCTTGACAAACAAGTCAAGTGAAAAAGAACAACGTCAAAGCAAGTGAATGACTTGCGGAGCGTCCACTTTCAGGTTTCATCAGTGTCACCATTTGCCCGTTGTGCTTATTTCACCTTCCTCTGCTCCGTCTTCTCTGCATCTCCTGTTTAATTTCTCTTTATCTCTGTCTGTCTCTCTCTTTCTCTCTGATGATTGCCAAACGATTATCTGAATGCTGTGAAGCTGCTGTGTCTCGCTGTGCTTTCCGCCTACTCTTTCTACTCCACCGGCTTAACTCTCCGCCTCTCTTCTGCCTTCTCCCCTCTGCTCCTCTCTCTCTCCTCCCTGTGTGATCTCTCCCTCTATTTCCTGCCGCCGCTCATCTGCAGACAATACTGGAGGAGGATCTGGAGGACCCGGTCTACCAGGTAACTTCCTGACCAATCCCAATCGCATCGCTGCTGCCAACCTGCTGCATTCTAGTCGGCTTGCTCCTCTCTGTGTGCACTGTGGGGAGACAGCCCCTGTTTGGTTACAGTGTGGTACAGTTCGGAGGGTGTATGTGGAAGCAACAACAGTAGGAGACAGTCAAATATGAGAGTCTTGTGCGTGTGTTTGTGTGCATGTCTGGGGTGCATGATTAGCTAGAAGATGTATTACTTTTCTGAGCTGCTTTGGAGTTTTCGCTGCTTAAATTCTCCCCCATGTGTCACCAGGATCTATTCCTCAGCTGCTTTTTAATGAGAGCCTATTGACAATGCTGTTTGACTAATCACCTCTGCAATTTCACCACTTTGCTCTCTCTATTTCTTTATCTTCCACTTTCTCTCCTGCTCCCTTTTCTCGCTCTGCTGCTGACGTTGTAGTACATTGTGTTTGAGGCGGGACACGAGCCCATCCGTGACCAATCAGAAGAGAGCATTTATCAGGTACTCACAAGCTCGTCTTGTGCCGCTTGTGTCTTGTGGTCAGTTGTGGTTAAGCTCCCAACAACTTTAAAGTGTTTAAACAGACAGAGATTTAATCTTCCATTTGCTTGCCAGTAGCTGCATCACTCTTTGATGGGATGGATACTTTGTGGCCAACTCATAAAATTCACAGCTGCTTTTTTCCACTCGTAAAAATGTACATAGAGTAAATAAAAGTAAGAATCAGAGGCGAACGACCAGCCAAAGCTCTCCAGAGAGCCCCAACAGCTTCGGCTGGCGACCCCAGGGAGAGCAGCCTTTCTCTGGGTGCACTCCTCAGAGGCGTGGGTAGACCTCCGGGGGATGAAGAAAAGGGGGGATGGTTTGGTGCGCGTGGAGGGGATGCGCAGGTTATTCCTGGCCTGTGTGGAAGGCGGACCCCTCCTCTCTTTTTTTTCTCCTCTCCTCCCCTCCCTCTTTTCCCGAGGAGATGAAAGAAAGCGGGGGAAAGAAAGATTAATCACCAGCCTCTCGTTTGATCTTTAAATAAAATGGATTGAAAATAGACGGAGTGCTGGCGCGTGCACAAACATACACAAACAGAAAAATGCACAGAGAGAGAGAGAGACACACAAACAAACCCCCACACACACATCGGGCGTAAGAAACGTGAGCCTCAGCCAGCCTCCAGCCACAGAGGAACTAATGTATGAATAAAGATGGCAGCTTCTGGAAATAAACATGTGGAAGAAGTAAGTAGGCATTGAGAGGAGGAGAAAGGCAGGTTGTGCTAGATAGATATCCACATTCTTCATCAGCCCTGTTAAAAATGTTGAAGTCTTTTCTATTAAAAAAAAATAAACAAAAAAATCTGCGTTAATATGATCACATTGTGAAAACGATCCTTGTGTACATGACTCCACAAAAACAACCAAAAACACTGTAGTATGCATGGCAGGCCAGTAGTTGGCGGTGTAGCTTTGTCATGCGCAAAGTGCGACCGTGACGTCACACGATCCGTGCATTGCCAGTTACAGAAAGGGTTGCGTTTTAAAAAAATGACACTCTGGGACCCGTTTCAGGCCCCTAAAACGCTTTTGTTGTGTAAACGAAAGGCCAAATTGCAACTTCAGTTTAACGTTTCACGGAAGAACTGTTGCCATGTAAAAAAGCCCCCAACAAAGAATGAAACTTTCTTTTAAACAAAACCACAGGAATCCCAGGATTCATACATATCAGCGTTTTGCTATCAGAGCTCATTGTGTCTTTTCATTGCACACACTGTCAAATCTATCTGCCTGTGTGACATAGAGATATTACATGTCTCCATGTGTATGACAATCTGAGTTATTACATGTCTGTGAGTGTGATAAGCAGCCTTATCCATTCTTTATTAGGGAGAAAAAGAGAGTGAGACCATCACCGCAGGGCGCTTCTGATTAGCCTAGTAGATGAGTTCTCACTTCACAGATTTTAATTCTGATTATCCCCACACGCACTCACACACACACACTCACACACTCTCTCACACACAAACACACACACACACACACACACACACACAGATACATACACTCACACATACACTCACACTCTACCAGTGATTGATTTGGTTCCTGCAGAGTTAGGTTTCAGGTTAGGTTTTGCCCCCACATACATTGATGTAACAGTAGCACTTTTACACAGAGATCACACTGTAAAGTCACCACCAAGTCCCTTTTTTATCCCGCCTTTGCATTTTTACAGATTACCAAACAACGGCAGTATTATGCCACACCAGTGTGTGACCTTAGTTAGCATGCCAGCATCGTGGAAGCATAAGAGGCATGAGGTTTAACATAACATACAATTTAAGTGCGACATATAATTTACGCATCGTCTGTGCTTTATTAACAGTAACAGTCATTTACTGTCTCGGTTATATGGCAGCTGATCTCGTCCTCTGCTCGGAGGGTAAGGAGCTATGGAGCCAAATCATTTTCCCAACTTGGGGATATTTATAGCCACTCTTCTTCTTCTTTGGAGGCTTTTTGCATGCATAATAAGCATGGTGGAGGGCATGCACATCCAAAAAGCTTTTACAGGTGCTGGATCAAAAACTCAAACTAAGTCAAGAATCAAACAGAATGTATACACACTGTATTAAAAGCTCCCAGTGATTTTAATTGTGAAATGTTTCGATCAAACAGAGATCTTCGTCAGGCATTTTCAAATCCTAAATATTTCTCGGTTGCACGCATTAAAACCTTCCAAAACATCACACTAATGATCCCATCCCACCAGCTGTCCCTTTAACAGACCGCGATTCGGCGCTGTTACTACCTTTGTTACCAGCTCAAAGGAAAGACAACTTTGTTCCAGGATTGTACCTTTTATATAGAGCGAGGCGGAATAAAGCACAATATTCCCACGTCGAACAGGCAGTGTTAAAGGGGCTAGTTATGTGTAAAGACTGTTTGATTGTTTGATTAAACCAGAGGTAACAGGCTCTCTTGGCTGTTCTCTGACCCTATCGGCCGATTGTGTAGGTTCCCACCAGTCAGCAGAAGGAAGGGGTCTATGACGTCCCAAAGCGACACCCAGTGAGTGACCGTGTGTTTGCCCGTGTCCCCAGCCTGCCTCCCCTTCTCAGACAAACCTCTCAGCTGTCCCACCATTACTCGAGCCTTTCCTTTTGGTGCCCGCTCCTTTACAGAGCCTCGTGAATCTCTAATTTTGCAGCAATTCAACTTCCAATGTGTGTATCTCTAATTTTTCCCTGAGAGGTTTGCTGGGACCCAGTGCTCTTGTGCAGTGTGCTGTGCTCCTTCTCTGCTTGTGCTGTAGCTGTGGTGGCTATCCTCCTCCGTTGTGGTGCCTGCTCCTTATGGTTAACCGGGAAACTCTGTGTGAACATGTGTGTGTCGTGCTCGGTGAAGCATGCCGGCCTGTGGTTTTCCAGCGGTGAATCCAGTGCATGACCTCATCCCAGATTGTGCTCAACACATTTTGTCATTGTCATTTTTCCTCTAATGGAAACAAATTATGTGTCTGACTTTAAATGTGCATGGCCTCGTATATTTAAATCTATATATCAGGATGCGTATAAGTAAGGGTGTTTCCAGTGTAAATCTATATCACTGTGTGTGTGTGTGTGTGTGTGTGTGTGTGTGTGTGTGTGTGTGTGTGTGTGTGTTTAAGCTCCTGTTATTGCCTCACACTGCCAGTGGTAATAATGAAAGATGACCTTGGCCACTGTCAGGCTGCACTATAACTCAGCTGCTCTTTTATCTGCCTATAAAGATGCTAGTTACAGTGTTGCCTGATTTAATCTGCTAAAATCTCCACACGCCAAATAACCAGGCTGCTGTCCCGTGTGCGTGCGTGTGGATGTGAGGTTGTGCATGTGTGTGCATTTGTATGTGAACACTTCATCTCATGTTGCTGGTCTGTAGATCAGTATTTTCCCCGGTCCATCCAGAGCCCAGCAGCTCTGTGTGTATTCCCCAGCAGTGTTTTTTTTTTAATCCTTAAACCACTAAAACTGGACTCCTCCACGTCACTACTGGCAGTCCCAATCCCACTCTATGAATTTTGGTAGACTTGGAATCAGTCTCGCAGTTTCCTGGCTGCATATTATCCCCAGCTTTGGTAAGGAGCTTACAGGCACCATAGTATTTCTGTTCTCTCCTCACCCAGCCCACAACACATGCTGCTATTTGGATTGCCTCTGTGTTGGCAGGTGTCTGAACGTGAACAAATCCAATATTTCTCTCTTGTTGTGCAACCAATTGGACTAGTCGTCCATTCTGGTTTAAATAAAGCAAATTCAAGTCTCCTCTGCTTCCCAGTCAGTCAGAGGGAGTAAATATAACCCAGGATCATAGAAATATAAATGGATCATAGAAGTGTAAGAATGTGTTTGGTGGCAGAAAGCTTGTATTGTAATATGACGATAATGTAATATGGTTTTAAGATGAATCCAGACTCGCAGAGGACAGAAAACAGCTGCTGTGCCTCGCTCTCTATGGGTTGAATCGTTCGAGCTTGTTGCACCACAGTCAGTTATACCACAGCAGGTCTTTTCCATCAGAAGTCAAAATACTGCATTCTTCTTTTTATTATAATTATGAGCAGCTTCAAGGAGAATGGAGAATTTCTGATACCTACAATATCTTACACTGAGTGAAAGAACTGCAGAAGTGTCAAAAAACTGATGCTAAAATGGCAAAGCTACTGTTGCTGAAAATACATTGAACTTTATTGTTGAAAATTAGTGGGAAAAACTGCTTAAATTTTTTTTATTTTTATAAAATTTATAAAAATAAAATTATTTTATTTTTTTTAAATGTACCGTGATTTTAAATATGTAATTGTGATTATTATATATTTATTTTTTCATTTTTCCCTAGACTTTTTCCTTAGCTTAAAAAAAAACTAAATCTACTATTTTCTCGCACTTTGTGGAACATTTTTTACCAGGTCTCTCACTGCTTTGTTTCCCATGTTTTTCAAAGAAATTGCACGTACAGGTTTTAATACTTGTTAAAGGCACCTGATAGCAGCACAAGAAAACTGATGTCACTCCAGCTTTCAAAGGGTTAATAGAAAGAAAAGCATCTGTTTTTTTGACGGTATTTAAAATCATACCTTAGGGATTTCTAAATACCATAATATAGAAATGACGCCCAAGCCTGTAGACTACAGAATGACTTTGTTTACGTCACAGTATGACTCAGTAACTATCTGCTGCACTGCAATGATGTGTAAACACCTAGCAGTCGGGATGTTTTCTCATTCTTTCTCTTGAGCCAGTATGGCGTGATCGCAGTATTATCTCTTGTGACATTACTGAGGAGTGACCAGAGGCAGCAGCTTTTATCTGACCATTGTTATTTAGGGTGGATTTAATGTTTCTGTCATTGGCAGGAGAGGTTCATTGTCTCCTCAGCAGAAGGATTGACACTGGAAAGTAGTGTTAGATGACATAATCACTGTGTGCGTGTGTGTGTGTGTGTGTGCGCGCGCGTGCGCGTGTGTGTGTGTGTGTGTGTGTACGCATTACACCTGGGACAAGATGATACCACTGACAGATATGCGACATCCTGTCTAAAGCTATCTCTTTTGTTGTTTACTCTGTCACTTTAATAATGACAAATCAATAAAACATACACTCGCAAGGCCATTTCAATTTACTGAGCCTTTGACCCCCACAAGAACTTAGAGTGTGTTGAGTCAACAAAAGCCCTCACTATATATATGCCCGCATGTAGAGGTCAGCATCACCTCTGCTCAGACACTGAGTTAGTATGATACTGATATGATATATATAAGTGGGTCATTACTGTAAATTAACATCTGTGTCCTAATTGGCCTGGCTTCCGGGTTTAAATGTCGGGCGTCGGCGTCTGTGTGTGAATGAATGTGTGTGAAACAGTGGCAGAGAAATCGACTTTAAGGGAAAGAAAAATATCCTTTCTGGTTGTGTTATGTTCAGACTTGTGAGTTTGCGTGAGTGCGTGCATGTGTGTATATGTGTATGTGTGTGAGAGAGAGAGAGAGCGAGAGAGAGTGTGTGTGTGTGTGTGTGTGTGTGTGTGTTTATGTGTGTGTTTGCATGTGACAGTTCAGCAGTGTTTTTGACCGTGTGCCAGTGTGATCAGTCAGACAGTAGGGGATCAGTAAGGTGGCGTTAATTAAAGGGGCTGCGATAATTGTATGCAGAACACATGTGCACAGGTAATTACTGTTACCCTGGAGATGGTTAATTGATAGGTGGTGGCTGCACTGATAAAGATAAAGGGCCGGGCAAAGAGATGGGCGAGTGTGTATAATGGGCGCAGAGGGATAATTGGCAGGGCGAGAGAGAGAGGGATGGACGAGAGTGAAGACAGGAAGGCACTGTAGCTTTAAACGAGGATAGTAGATTGTGTTTGTTTCTAACAAACTGTAAGGTACATTTAAATGTTCCAAAAAGATTAAGCACATTTTATTAGTTGGATTTAAATGAACCACTATGAGTTCTGAATTTCAGAAAAAAACACATCCAGTTGAAAAATGCTCCTTATTTTATTTTCAGAACCCATTGAATATTGGGCATGCTGTTATTGTTCTTCAGCGTCAGCTAATGATGACCATACTTCATACTTTCATCCAAAGAAAAGAATACACTCAGCAATATTGTAGTGCACCAACTAATCTTGCTTTGCCCAACCAATCTGCACATCAAGTGTCAGTGCCAACGTTGGCAAAAGGTCCAGCAGAACCCATCATCATTCTGCTGTAGCTGGAGAAAATATTGGAGGTTGTTTGTGCAGTCAGATTTTTTTCAGTGGCGGTTGTGGAGTACAGTGGAAACTGCTTATAGGGATCACAAACGCTGTTTAAATAATAGGCTTATATAATCAAGTTGTCCACCTACAGAGTTCATTTTGGGTCTTTCCATACGTGACAATATATGGAGAAAAAAAAACACAACAATGTTTGTATTTGTATACATCTGTGTGGACACGAGCCCGGGGTATCATGTTTTAGTGATGAACATTTGTCCATCCTATTTTCATGAATGCAATATCTCAAGAATGCTTTGAAGGAATTTCTTCAAATTTGGCACAAACGTCCACTTGGACTCAAGGCTGAACTGATTAGATTTTCATGGTCAAAAGTTAAGCTCACTGTGACCTCATCTGTCTCATTCTCATGAATGATATCTCAAGAAGACCTTGAATGAATTTCCTCAATTTTAGCACAAACGTTCACGTTCAAGGATGAACTGACAAGAAGTTTTTGGATTCAGTTATCCCTAACATTTATCTGGAGACAAATGTATCCACCTAAATTTCAATCATTTCAAGTTCACACTGATATACCTGTTATAGCTTTTGCCTGGAGTTTTAAAAATGGAGCAAAGTATGAACAAACTACATTTTCAGGCAATAATGAAACATTGTTGATTCAGAACAGCCTCGATAGCGGCATATGTCTTGTCCATGGTGCTTGCCATTGTTTTAATAGTCCTCACTGGTTCGAACACAACTTGACAGTAGATTGACAATGGTGTTAGTCCCCCTGCGGCACTTGTTGGTTGTTTTTTATTTTAACTGAGAAACCGATGTTTCATGTCAGTCACGGAGCCTGACGTATCAGTCAGCTTGAAATCGGTACAATGGGCTGATTCAAAAGCAATTTTTGTCTTGCAGTAACCCATCTGCTTCCAGCAGACTACCTGAGGCTGGTGCTGCGTGCACATTGAAATCATGACGAGGAAAACAAAGTAATTTTCTCTCAATGAGAAACGTAGTTTCCTTGAAGCTTATGACAAGCTGCCAGAAACAAGTCAATGAGATGTAGCAGCAAAATTTGGTGTCACTCAGCTTACCTTCTGTGGTCTACTCAAGCAACAAGAAACAGTCATGGCTGCTTGTGATGGAAGATGAATGGGCACAAGGAAAAAAACAAGTGAATTATAATTAACGGACATATTATGACCCCTTGAGCAGGCCCTTGGTAGCGAAGCTGTCCATTTCATTACTTAATTTAAATGCATGAGAAATAAAGAAAAAATCTGTTCTAATAATCATACAGTTATAGTGATCAAGTTTACAGATGTGATAACTGTAAGAGGTTTCCACTGTATGTGCAGATACACCAGTATTGCTCTTTTATGTGGTTCAAAGCATCAAAGCACAACCTACTGTATTTACGCTGCTGGCTGCACAGACACAGTAGGATAAATCCATTTTTGGCTTTATTTTAATGGCATTTGTTGCTGATAATAAAAAGATAACATGGCTTTATCCTGTAACATTAAGCCTGCAGTTCACTTTGAGGGAGATCCAGTGAGTGTTGACACAAAGCCAGCAGGATGGAAGCTGCTTTTTTCCTACAACATGACATACACACTACCTTTGCTCTCCCATACAGCATGTCAGTTAATCCAGCTCCTGTCTACCTTTCTGTCTGTCTCACACTGTGGTTCCTGACACAGGGGAGCAGGCTTTACAGAAACACAAAGGGGGTTTAGACCTCAGCTCAGTGCTATAGTATAGACTAAATGTAGGGATGATCTTTAAACCTTTTTTAAACCTTTGCTCCAAGTCTGACAGGAAGAACCTCAGTGTGTGCCTGAGTGTGTGTACATGTGTGTGTTTTGTGACACCTGCAGACCATCATATTTTCTTCTTAAATAAGCCTCATTTCACCTCACTCCCTTCTGTCTCTGAGTGTTTGTGTGTGAGCACCTTTTCATCCCACCTGCCATCTAACACTGGGGTTGTGATTGCAGAACGGACATCAAAACACCCCCCACCACCTCCATCAACATCATTATCATCATTCTCATGATCAGCCCCTCCAACAAGAACAAACTGAGCCGCAGCCGCAGCAGCAGCAGGCAGTGGCAGATCTGATAGACTTAGACCTGGACACGGTGACTCAGGTAAGGCGCTTTGTACTGCAAAACCACACTGTGCTCGTTGTTGTGGTTCAGGCAAAAGCTGGGAGGGTTTTCAGTATTTGTGAGCAGGGAACATACTGTCCTAAAGGTTATCCATCAGCCCTAATGAACAGCTTCTTCAGGCATATCCTCAGATGATTTCCTGTCTCCCATCCTGCACCACTTTTGTTTCTCTCTAGTCGTACGTCACCCCAACTCTTGACCCCTGTCATGTATGAATAAAACATGCAACCTTGCCGTTGCATAGAAACCAAGTTGAGGCAGAAAGTAAGTGTGTGTATGGGTGGATTCACATCTGCATGAGAACTGAAAAACACTCCGGTAGCTCAAGAGCGGAGGTCCTTTAAGGGCGGAGTGGACGTAAAGGTCAGCGTGTCTGTCAGAGAACCGGTGGGGGTCGGCGGGGTGAGCAGACAGCGGTGGTCATCTCGCCGACACACGCAGAGTCGAGCTGCTCGCGGCGCATTAACAAAGCATTCATAACACTCTGATAATCACAGCAAGCTGACCCCCGCAACCCCACCATCACACACGTAAAGAATATTGAGTCAAGTGGCTTAACTTAAAGTGGACAGAAAGTCTATAAACTTCCTGTACTGTTTGAACACTCGCTGCAGTGGCATTTATCCTGCGCCGGTAGTTTCTGTTTGAAGAACATTAGCGATGCTCTGTGGTATTGACTCCGAGTACTCAGTGCCACAACATTCAGCAGAACTAAAGGAATTTATATGTTAACCCTTCAAAACCCGGGCAAATTGCCCTGATTTTTTTTAAAAATGGGAAGAGGGAAATTAGCAACTTAACCCCTTTGACACCTGAGTTAATAAGAAGAATCCAGCCAAAAATTAGCCCCAAAAATTGTAAAAAGTACAAGAAAATATCCTGATAACTAGTACAAAAAAACAACAAACCAACCCAGCAAAAAAAGAAAAAAACGTTTTAAAAAAAGTTAAAAATAAAGACAAACAAAGTAATGACCTGAAAAAAGTGCTTAAAGAATAATAATTATTCTGTAAAATATATAATTCTAAATATAGTACATTAAACAGAAATTAGTAAAATAGGACAAAAAAAAAAAAATGAAAAATAGCCCAAAAATAAACAAACAAAAAACAAGGAAATGACCTGAAAAACTTCTTAGTCATTATCATAAAACTATTAAACCAATTTTAAATCTTTAATTATAATAATTATGAATAAAGCTCTCTGGAATTTATCTTTTTCTCTCTCTCTTCTTTTTTTAAAATATTTTTTTAAATCCACTATTTTTTTGCAATTTGAGGAACATTTCTTGCCCCGTTTTTCCCCATGTTTTTGAAATAAATCAAACCAAAGGTTCAAAGGTTTAAATACTTGTGAAAGGCGAATGCAGCATGAGAAAAGTGGTGTTCCTCCAGATTTCAAAAGGGTTAAAGAGAGTGTTTTTAAAAATGCGTTTTGTGGATTTAATCCCATGGACATCCTGTTATCAGCCCCTTTTGCATATCTTGGATATGTAGCTTATCGTCTTGTTGATCTTTATCTGTTGCGTTAGACTCTGCAGCAACAATAGTCCATATTACATCCTCCTTCCCCCCCTCCCCAAGACCCATGACTGTAAAACACCATGCTCACAGATCCATTTTCTGATAGATTTAAGAAGAACTTTGTGACCTACACGAGAGAACGAGAGGGGAGATATTCTAAGAGCATTCATTATCTCAAAAGAAATTATCCGCATCCATGATTTATGCAAATCTCTGACCATGTATTCAAGGCTTAAATTCCTTTACGACTAAAAATAGAGTTCCCTACACTTGCCACCGGCCTAAAGATATTATTAATGTGGGGAAAAAAGGGGAGATACTAAAGAGAGGGGATCATGGGGAGACTGTGAAAGGAAACAGAATGATACAGAACAAATTCAGATCAAATAGACCGGCTGCTGTCTTTGATAGCTATTCCCTCTGAGGCACACCACACATCCTCTTCAACAGGGGAACCATAATGACTTGTCCAGAAGAAGACACAGGCGCAGTAATGATGCGGGGGGGTGTGGTGGCTGCTTTTAAAACCAGCTGATTCAAAGCTTCCTCATGTGGAGCCGATGACAAAGATTGTTTTTTCTTTCTCCCCCTTTGGAAGATTGTGATAATTCTTGGTAGGTATGTCATCATAATCATTTCATCTCATTATCTCATCTCTCCTCACCCCTCTGTTACCTCCTTTGTGTTGCTGCCACAGTGCTCAGGTAGGTGCCGCAGAAGCGATTGTCGTGTTGCATGCAGTGTGTGATGCATGTTGCACTGGAATGTAAACTGACCCAGATAATATATAGAGAGCGTAACGCTGCTGTTATTGTTTCTCACTGGTATACTTTCTCTTTTCATCAGAATATCAACCAATTAGAGATTTTTGGAGACATGTCCACGCCTCCTGACATCACATCTCCATCGGTGAGTAGCTGCAGTACATATGCAGTTTGTTGTTTACATCTTATAGACCGAATCAACACCAAAATGTTTCTTTATGATAACTTTCAGGTAGAAAACCCAGAGTCACGTACATACAGTTTAACAGCACTGAGCAAATGCTGCCATAATTTGTGAGGTTTTAGTCACCTATTGTGGCAATAGTCAAAGGCTGGAGGCATTATTTTTTCGGTTGTCCGCCCATTCTCATGAAAACGATATCTCAAGAATGACTTGCTTGAATTTGGTACAAACATCCACTTGGAGTCAACGATTGAAGGATTTGATTTTTGGTGGTCAAAGATCCTGGTCACTATGACCTGGTCAATCTCATTCTTGTGAACGCGATACTTCAAGAACACTGGAAGGGAATTTCTTCAAATTTGGCACAAACATCTACTTGAACTAGTGATAAACATATTAGATTTTGGTGGTCAAAAGTCACTGTGACCTCGCATCCATCTCATTTTCGTGAACTTAATATCTTAAGAAGAAGTTAAGGGAATTTTCTTCAAATTTGGCACAAACGTCCACTTGGACTCAAGGATGAAATGCGCAGAATTTGGTTGTCAAAGTTCTCTGTGACAGTGACGGTGCATCACTCTTATTCTCATGAACTCAGTTCCTCATGAAAACCTTGAGGAAATTTCCTCAAACATCCATTTGGACCCAACAATGAACTGATCCAAATTTGGCGCCTTGTGGAAATTGCGCCCAGTAGCTCAGTTGGTAGAGTGGCGCCCCATGTACAGCGACTACGTCCTCACCACAGTGGCAGCAGGTTTGATTCTGACCTCTGCCCTCTCTCTCCCTTAAATATAAAATAAAATAAAAAAGCAACCCAGTACATAAATAAGCACAGTGCAGCAGAAACAACAAATAAGTTGGACCACCAATATATGACATCAGTATATCTTAAAACACTACAGTTACAGCTGAAAATGACAATTTGCCAGTTTCACAAATCTCCACTGGTGAAATTAACTGCCAGTTGTCTGGCCAGAAGTGATCTGCATTAACTCAATTTCACAGTATTCAGTCTATAAAATCCTAATGGCCTTTCTGATTATGTCTTTTTGTCCTCATCCGACCTCCAATCCCAACTCACACAGACCCCCGCCTCTCCAGCCAACACCCTCGACCCCTCGCAGGGCCTGCAGCCTCCCACAGAACTGTTTGCTCCCTTCAATCCTGCGTCTGTGCCCTCAGGTAGGACCTTGTTCTTTTTTTTTTCTTTGCTTAAATACACCACCGCCATGAGCGGAGGGGAAAACAAACGCAGCGGGAGAGAGCGTCGAGAAAAGGAGATGAAGGGAAGCTGGAGAGTCAGAGGCTTCGGATGGCGTAGGGCAGAGGAGAAGAGAAGAAGAGGGGGGTTGAAATAAATAGAGGGGGACGGAATAGAATTGAAATGTAGATGCGGGGAGGGGAAAGAGGAGAAAAGGTGGTGTCGGTTGTGTGGTGAATATGAAATGCATCATTAGCTTGCTGCCTCGGATGCTGCTGATTTACCTGTGGCTGAGGGGAACTGTGGTGGTCAGAGGGAAGGAATAAAACATGCTGAGATGATTGCAGCAAAGACTCCTCGGTATGCACGGGGCCTCTGTGAATTAGACGTTGGTGTATATTTGATAGTTTCTCTCCTTCTTTCCTCACCTCTGTTCGTCTCCTCTCCCCTCTCTGTGCATATGTCAGGGTAGCAGGGCGGCCGAGGTTAAATGTCAACTTTCTCTGCTGTAGGTAACAACTGGAGACCAGGAACAGGAGAGCAGCGAGTGTGTAATAGAATGAGCTTCTCCTGATGAGTTTGAGTGATTTTAATGAGTGTGTGTGGGGCTCTTCCTTTCCATAATGACTTTCTCTCATTCTGGAGGTAATTATGATAGTTCACCATGACCATCAAGAGACACCACATTAGCTGCAGGCAGAAGTAGGGCAGCACTCTCTGGTGATGCATTGGTTATTATCTGTGTGTGTGTTTGCGTGGAGAAGAAAGGCAGTGAGCATATGCACTGTGGGTATTTTAATCACTTTCTTTTTTTATTTCTTTAAGATTTTACAACTTTTTCTCAACCCCAAACTTTGCTGCTTGTCCCTTGCCACCAGGTTATGTGACGATGGGAGCGGTACCCCCCGGCCACTGGTCCCAGCAGGCGTTTGCCGCCCAGACACCGCTGGCCTTCGGGGTCCAGTCTCCGCTAGGCCCGGTGGCCCAGGTGCTGCCGGGCGGCCAGCCTCTGATCTGGGGCCAGGCCAACATCTTCCCTGCCACGCAGCAGCAGTGGGCAGCCATGGCAGCCGGAGCCTTCCCCCCCACAGCCTACCTCCCTGCCCAACCCGTGGGCACTCTGCCCGCCGCCATGTTCCAGACTCTCACCCCCGTCACGACTGTGACTCCAGCCGGGGAGAGCCACTCAGGTGCTGGAGCCAGCGCCTCAGCTCCTTCCCCCTCAGCGTCGTCGAGTCCGCAGCACGGGGAGAGGGCGAGGAAGATGGGCAAGGAGATGTTCAAGGTGGGGAGATTTTGATTTATTTCGAACATGTTGAAAAGGAAATAGAGGTATTATACAAAAGCAGACAGACCAAAAACAAGTAATATTTACGGACTATAAAAATCACGAAGCAAGGAAATGGTCAAACACATGCTGACTTGATTTACATGTTCGAAAAAAGGAGTGAGAAGAAGTAAAAACATATTTAAACCCACTCCTTTCCCATAAATCATTGAATTTTAATTAACTAGCTTTCTTACTAATTTAAGCCTATACTGTAATTAATTAAATATATACATACACCCACATACTCAAAATAATATTAAATGACTAAATAAAAAAACAGTAACCCCTGTAAACACCTGGTGATTGTCAGACCTCCACTTTATTCCTGCACCTCATGAAAATCATGTTTTACATTATTTTAAACTGGTTTAATTTACTTATTTTCCCTGGATATGATTCATGGCTGTGCGTGGGTAAAAGTACATGTATGGGAAAAGCTTTTTTTGACTGAACAACAGAAGTCTAACAGTATCACTTCACTCTCTTTTAATGGATTAAAGCTTGCTCCTTCTGTGAATAGGTACACATGCTGGGCAGCAAGATGATCAGAAGCCTCCTGAAATTGCACCCAAAATGCTGTCAAAACTTTCATGTGTAATTGCCAAAGCAATTACACCCCCCCCCACCGATGCCACAGACTAAAGCAGTCTCCTTAATTCTCGACTAGGAAAGAGGCAGAAAAAAAGCCAACACCGAATCAACAAGATACCAATTTGCGTATGACTAATATTATAACATGACCTCTGATAACAAATTACGGACATGGCATGTTTACATGGAATTAAGATCACAGGTGACCTTCGCAGTTATTACAAAGTATTTGAGGTCCCCAGGTGATAGTAGTTCCTTGGGAATAGGGCTGAAGACTGTAATGGGTGAAACTGACACTGAGTCCAAATTCTATGAGATTGAGCCAAGGTCAAGACAATGGTTGTAAAATCTTGTACTCTTGATGAACCGATAAACAATAAAGTAAAATTGACGAATAATAATCTAAATTTGATTATTATTATTATATTGTAATAATTTTAATATACTTTAAATATAGTTTACATATATGTTTATTTTTTAAACTTTATTCCCTAGTTATTTGATACATTTTTAATCATTATCCCACTCTGCTTTTTGAAAGATCATTTTGAGATCATTTTCTTGTCATCTTTTACTATTTTTTTTTTTTTTTTTTTTTGCATTTTGTGTGACATTTTATGCAAAGTTACTCATTGCCCTTTTTTCCTATGTTTTTGAATGAAATGTAACCAAATTTGCTCTTGTTTCAAAGGAATAAATGCAATAATGCAATAAATGAATAAATGCTTGTGAAAAATAAAATTTAAAGGGTTAAAGTCTGTGTTACATTTTGAGAAATGCCCATGCAAAGAGTGTTAAAGTCATTATTCTCTGTTTTGATGTTCACCTTCCTGACCAATGTTTGCCTCTCAGGATTTTCAGCTGGCGAAGCCTCCAGCCATGCCGGCGAAGAAGGCTGAGCAGCCCGGCTTAGCAGGAACCTCAGAGGCATTCAGCACTTACTTCAGCCGTGTGGGCACCGCCCAGGACACGGACGACTGTGACGACTTTGACATTTCTCAAATGAATCTGACACCGGTCACCTCCACGACACCATCAACAAACTCACGTAAGAGCTCAACTTATTCACGTTAGTCTGACCTCTGAGTAGCGCACTTGTTAAGTGGCTCCATCTGACCCGTCTGCTCCTCCGCTGCAGCACCCACCCCGGCTCCCCGGCAGAGCTCTCCCTCCAAGTCCTCAGCCTCCCATGTCAGTGACCCCCCCACCGACGCCACAGACCCCCCAACAGACGACTCGTTCGGGGAGGCAGAGGGCAGCCCTAGTCGCAGTGGAGAGGAAGATGCAGTAAGTGTGTGTATATTTGTGTGTGTGGAAGAAGTCAAGTGTGTGTGCGCCTTTAATAACTCACTCCTTATGCTGCTATAACCTGCGCAGCGTGTTGAGATCTGCTGATAAATAGCCTCTGTAGCGGTGGTGGCGGGCCAGGTAATCACTCTGGCTGATTAGGAGGCCGATGCTGTTGTGGACCTTTTTGTGTGTGTGTGTGTGTGTGTGTGTGTGTGTGTGTGTGTGTGTGTGTGTGTGTGTGTGTGTGTGTGTGTGTGTTGTTTTTTGTGTCAGTGCATGTGTGTGTTTCTGTGTGAGCAGTAGTGTGCCTGCATAAGTATGTGGTTCTGTGTGTGTGTTTATGTTTGTGTGTGTGTGTGTGTGTGTGTGTGTGTGTTTATGTTTTTTGTGTGTGTGTGTGTGTGTGTGTGTGTGTGTGTGTGGTCAACACAGCGTTAAATTAGCTGGTGGAATTGTCAGAGACATCATTAAGCTGTTATTAATACCAGCCAGGTAGCATCCATACATCACTACTTCTATATGGACAGACTCATCTCTGCTGAGATGGAGGAGAAATAACGCCCCAATTCTTTTTCCAGAGGCAATTAATATTTATTTTTACCAGCAGCACCTCCGCATAAAAGAGACAGTGAGAGAAATTACGGAAAAATGAGAAGATAAAGAGATTTTTAGGGAAGGCGGAGAGTCTCCCTTTGCCTTTGACCAAAGTCCTTGTAGAAGAGTGACCTTCCAAGAAACCAGACTTTTTCAGTTCTTTCCCTGCTATTTTTCTCTCTGACTCCTCTCTCTCTTTTTTTTGTGTGTGTTTCTTTCATGCTTGCCTCTTTCTTCTCTTTTGCTCTCCACTCTCCAGGCGTGAAACATTAGTTTTATGCCTCCAATCCAGCTATTATTGAAAAAAAATAGAGGACTTTCACACTGCTGAAAATGTCACCGGGCCTGAATAACACCCAGACGCTTTACACAACCCAGAGAAATGTGCATCGGTGGCGGCGAAAAAGGTTACAAAAGAAAGACGGGAAAGATGGAGCGAAGGCGGAAAAACAGCCGCCCACTCTCTTCGGGGCGAGGTGTAAAAAGCGGAAGTGTTTATGAAAGAAGTAAAAAAAGCAGCAGATCAATAGAACGAAAGCTTTCATAAAAGAGAGAGAGAACTGTAAATGAATGCTCGAAAGTACGTTTGTGTGTATTTGCAAATGTGTTTTTGAGGAGCGACTGTGTGGGCTGTGGGTTCTTTCCAAGTGTCCTTATTTCTCCTCCAGAGTATTGACACCTTTTCTCTTTTGCTTCCTGTTTACGTCTTTTCTTATAGTCTTTACCGATTCTGCAATCCTTCTTTTATATTTGTTCCTCTGTCTACTTTCCACTCCCCCTTACTTCCTTCTCTTAAACCCCTCCATCGACTTTTCTTCCCATGCTTTTCTCCTCCTTCCTCCCCTTCTTCCCCTCTTTAGGCGTGTGGTTCTGGGTCGCCCTGCCCCAGTGAGACAGCAGAGCCCAGCCCAGACCAGGCCAGTCCAGAGGCTGGGAGCTAGATAGCAGCAGGGCAGGGTAGGTATCAATACCTCTCCTGCCCCCCGACACCTCCTCCTCCACCCCTCCTGCCCTTATCTGTTCTTCTTGTTCGCTGTTGTACCTCCCACTAACATTAATCAGGCTGTTCTCTTTGGATGCTCCATCTTTTTTCCATATTTTCTTTCTTCTGTTACGTCTGTGGTCTCATTCCCTCCGTTTTTCTTCATTTCTCCTTTACTTGCTGTCACGCTTGCTCAAAGGAAGGCATGTGTTTGAGTGTCATATGTGTGATCATGGATGGATTACTTAACGGGTCTAGCAGGCACAGGGGCCCCCAGACACTTTGGGCCCCTGGGCCCCCTCTTTACCAGCAAAATGTTACTTAATATAACATGTACCAACCAAGACAAACACACACAATAGCCACAAAGAGACCCATATTACCCCAATAAGACAGAAATCACCTCAAAGAGACACTAAATGACAACAAAAGACAGAAAAATAACCTCAAGGAGACACAAGATGACAAAAACAACACAAATTACCTCAAAGAGACACAAAACAACAAAAAAAGACAGAAAATTACCTTAATAAGACACAACATTAATTCAAAGAAACAAAATTACTTCAACGAGGCACAAAACTACCAAAAAAGACAAAATTACGTCAGAGACAAAACAACTAGAAAATAGAAAATAAACACAAGGTCACAAAATCACCAAAAAAACAAAAATAAAGACAAAGAACTCAGTCAAAGAACAACAAAACAACCAAAGAAGACCAAAAACAACCACACAGAGACAAAAAAAAGGCTAAAAACGACAACAATTACCTCAAAGAGACACAAAACATCCACAAGAAGTCACAAAATGACTTTGAGGGGGAACAAAATTACTTGCTTACGTGACTCAAAACGACCAAAAAAGACAGAAAATTAAGTGAAAGAGACACAAAAACGAAATAAATAAACATAAGGAGACAAAAACAACCAAAACTTATGCAATTTACCCCAAGCAGACACAAAATGACTTTAAAGAGACACAAAAGGACCAAAAAAGACTGAAAACAACCAGAAGGAGACAGAAAATTACACAAAATTACCTTAGAGACACAAAATGACTACAAAGAGACACAAAGTAACTACACAAAATGACTGCAAAAACACAGAAAACAACCATGAAAAGATGCATAACGACTACAGAGAGATATAAAACGGACACAAAGTCTGTGTGTCTTGCTCCTGTGTAGGAGAGGCGGTGGAGCCTTTTGCATATCTGTACTCAGGGGCCCGATGTCTCATAATCCACCCATGCACGTGTGATTGTGCATGTATTTGCTTGTGTATTGTTGTGTGTTGTTGCAGCCTCTCCTGGAGTTTAGTAAGTATCTACCTATGATGATGTGGCATCACATGTGTGAGTTTTTAAAACAGTAGGTGACATGTTCATCACGCATGATCACTTGGCCATAGTTCTGTGTGCCCTCATTGTGTCCTGTCTTTGTGACGTGTTCTTGAATCGCACCCGGTTCCCTAAATAGCACACGTCTCACTCGCAGAGCCAATAGCGTGTGACAGCCAATCAGAAAGTTCTGCACTTCAGTGAACAGGACGTCATGTGGGATTTGCCAATGTTGTGCGCAATATGCTGATCTCGGATGTTTAGCTTAATATAAAAATGATGCGTGCTGTCATTTTTATGCATTATGTATGTTACATGATGTAATGTAACTCATAATATGTGCATTATTGTAGGAGGGTCAAACTGAGAGAGACAAGCAGCTGCGATCAGAACTCAGGAACTGATGATGTGTGTGTTTTCACACTTTTTTTGCACTTTGTCCTACAGCAGGAGTGTCCAAACTTTTTTTTTGAACGGGAGTCGGATTAGAAAATGAAAAAAACAGTTTCACATTTCAGTGAAACAGAATTTACTGTCAACTTTACATTTCTTTGCTGTGGGGCTCTGTATTGGCAAGAATCTGGTGATACAATACATATCGCAACACAGGTCAGAATTCAATATATCAGGATATATTGCAATACTGTAGGCAAGGTGATATACTGTGGTATTTTTTTAAATCTAATTTTGAGGAAAACTTTCATAAAGCCCCTGTAACACTCTAAAGAACATGTTTTTAGGTTGAAATGGCAGAGTCATATGACTAAAGACAGATTGCAGTGCTGCTATCTAGCAGTTTGGGGTTTAAATAAGACAAATACGAATTATTAACTGAAAAATGAACAATGTATTGATTCTCACAAAACACTGTATCACAAAATATAAAATCACCGTACTCGAGAATGTCGACATATTCTTGCACCTTCTTTGCTGTGGCCACTCCTCATCAGAGATTTACACCGCAAGACGCCATCTTAAATACGTATGTGACCACTCACGTGAACATATTTCTAAATACGTTATATAACAATAAATAAATAAATACATAATCACACACATCAGAGTCCTGCAACCCCCATAGTGTCCTAGAAAAAAAGATATTAAGAGTATTTGTGCCTTTATACTTTTCACGTACGGTTCAGCATTCGCTGGATGTGCGTGTATACTTTTGCTGCGACTGGCAGGAAATGTCTGCTTTAAAGTTTCCCTTCATTTGTTTGTTTATTAAAACAAATAAGTTCTCCCTGCATAGTTCCTACTTGGTGCATGTGTGGCAGGGCCACAGAGGGCCGTGATTGGCCCCCGGACCGGACTTTGGACACGGCTGTCCTACAGGAAAACTTTCACACAACTTGCATAGGCTGCAATTTAATTTAGAGACACGTCAACATGCAGTTTGCAAGGAGACAGAGGGACATAAACAAACATACACCAAAGCAGAGAGACATTTTGATCCCTGCCTGTGTCCTCACCCACACAACTCCCGAGTATGGCTCCTTAATGATAGCTGCTGGCACTCACACCGGGAAAAATGTAATGGTTTTGTTTTCATCAGCTAATACTGGGGTGCCAAGATTAATGACTGCCCCGGCATAATTGCCATTAATTAAAACCCAAGAAGCCTTCTAGTCCTTCCCCACTCCAGGAGAGGAGGAGGGGTGGCTGAGCAGCCTCTCTCCTCTGTTGGCCGCCGTCCTCATATTGAGACGGTCTGAAAGCTGCAGGGCAGCAGGTGGATGTGGGCCTTAAGTGGGAGGACGGATTGTGGAGTACTGAGTCTGGCTGCAGACCGACTGTTATGGCCAGAGGCGCCGAGTTTTTCCTCTGTAGTAGGTGGACTGCTTTGGTCCTGGTCCAATGACGCTGCTCCCATATGGTGTTTACTTGCTCAATCACATCGACTTTAGACATCTCCCCAAACACACACACACACACACACCTGTGCTATAGGCCCGGTTATTCCCCAGATGAGCACACCTGTGATCGATACTGTCACCACCTGTGCTCATATTGAAGCCAAAAATGTGTGTGTGTGTGTGTGTGTTTGCTGCTGGCCATGACCGCCTGTCTTGTACCCCCCCCTCCCACTGTGTGCTTCAGACAGACATGTGTTCAGGCTAGTGGGAGTGTAAGTGTTTTTTTTCTGGGGTGATCTCATCATGTCCAGCGAACGCTCCCGAGTCTCAGCCGTGAAATGGCCTGCTTCCACGGTTCACCGAGCAATCCCACATTGCTCCTGCGGCCCAGGGCCCTACAGCTCGCACACACACGCACATTAAATGTCCGCATGTGTACCAGCCAGGCCAGATATTTTGGTCTTCAGGCTGGTGCTACGCCAGCACATCGCTCATACCTCCGACCACTTCCTCCCCTCCCTCTCTCGGGGTTTATGGAGCTGAAGCGTCCCTGCTTGGCAGCGCTGGTTAGATGATGCGGGATGACACTGCCGGGCTGTGGCTCTGGTGCAGAGGCTGAGCAGTGTGTGCTTGCTGTCACTGCTTGTCTCGGCCTCTTTGTCACCTCTCTCAGGGCTGCTGGCAGCTACTTTCTGCTGACTGTCTGGCCTTGGCCGGCCTCACAGTTACAGCTCTGTATCCCAGAGCCCAGAGCCTCGGCTAAAGCATCCGTCCCAACTTTAACCCCACTTTTATGTCCAGATGAAAGCCGATGCAGATTATGCAACAGGTCAGGTTTTGGTGTGATTTTGAGCGTGAAGCGGCTTCTTATTGAAAGTCTGTCTTCTTTTTGCTCCCAGACGCCACACTATTCCATGAAAGAGCTGCATTCACATACAAAACAAATCCTATCTTACATTATTTGTGCATATCTGACCAAAGAATTCACTTCACTGTGTGTGTTGTGGTCACAGCCATCTAAAAGGCAACTATAAATTTTATCAACATTTATTTTAACTGGGCTGCAACTAGTCATTATTTACATAGTTAATAAATGTGCTGCTTATTTTTCATTTTGTCCATTAAAGGAAAAAAAATGGCCATGATAATTCGAAAATCCTTGTTTCGTCCAATTGAGAGTGAGAATAACTAATAATAATAATAATAATAATAATAATAAGTCATGGAATTTCACAAGGAAATTCATGAAACCTTTAAAGATTTTAGTAGAGTCATGAAATTGTATTGTGTTTAATGAAATTGAGAAAATAATCTTCTGTTGATAATGTCCATAAATGTAAAATAACAGCTAATTTATTTTCAGGATCTGTCAACATAATGTGGGGGAACTTTACTGATAATTAATCAATTAATTTTCTGTTGAACGACCAATCAGTATATTACACTGCGATGACGTGCAACAAACGTGAAGTGAAGAGAACCTCAATAGACGATGTATAGACTCATACAGAAGTTATTCATCTGAGTCGTCACTTTGGACTTGCTAGAAACATGTGGTGGTGTATTTTTCTGCAGAGACTCTGCCCTCTGCCTTTAGTTTCATAGTTTCTTCTTATTTTCTGCGTTTTGTGGGTGTAAGCAGTAGGGATCCAAGAGACACGGTGTTATAAAAATGCAAATTTAACAACGAACAATACCAAACGAGTGAATCTGGGGTTGGATTTTACTCTCACTTTTGCTGGCTTGTTTACAAACTGACGATCCTGCAGAGTAAACCATGAAATGCACCTCAGAAGGACTGAAACTTTTGAGAAATTGTATTTCATTTTCCTCTAGACCGTCTCCTCTTCCTCTTGACTCTTCTTTAAGGAGGTGGAGTCGCACAGCTCATGATATTCATTAGGTTTCTTTGTCTCTGCTTTAGTTTGTGCCATCATGTTGCCTCCAAATGTCACTTCCTGTCGTATGATTGACCTGAAGAGCAGCGCACGGCGGCAGCAGAAATGGCTGTATGTGATGAAGATTGCAAAAATGTAACATCACTCATTTTTGGCCTTGAGATGAATTCTCACCTTGTCAGCAGAACTTCCTGTCAGACCGCTCTCAGTTTTCATCCAGTTCTGCAAACATTAAGTACCTAATACTCATGTTGCAGCGACTGGTAGACCCCAAACTCTCTGCACAGAGTGAGAGACGTCTCCCACAATATAATAGGCCAGCCAGTAGTCTCCAATCAAGTTGTCTGCATGGCAGATTGAGTGGCTGGCTGTAATTATGTGTACGATAATAACGGGCCCATTGTGAGTGACTGCAGCAGGCTTGGTGCTCTGACTGCAGGGTGTTCCATCATCCGCTGTTGTCTTCCGGCTCAGTTGGGGAGAAATACAGACATGATGACTCATAACTGGTCTTTCAAGGCGCTAGTTTATACCTCTGATTCATACTGGTCCTGGAGGGAGCCTGCAGTGGGAGAGAATATGCATGTGCGCGCGCAGTGACACACTCTGAGACAATAACTCACACACGCACACGCGCATATAAAAAGGAGAGTGAGGGGTGAGTTTTTCAGTGAGAGCTCTGTATGGGTGAGAGGAGGAATGACGTCTCCTCCAAAATGGTGCGCTACTGCCACCTGATGGTCGGGACAGGGACAGGAAGTGATGCAGCTTCGCAGGTGTGGATCGTGCTTGTCGGGGCTTGTAGGTGAAACTTGCAGTTGAGAGAATGAGTCAGAAACTTGGGTCCTCCCTTTTAATTATGCAACATTAAGATTTAACTTTGAGGGCCAAAAATTCAACCAGGGTTTTGCTAAGTTGTGGCCAAAATAATAATCATGATTATGAGTATTATTGATATTAAAAAGTATATACAGTATATGGATGCTACTTGTAAAAGGAGAAGAGGGATTGATGGAAGAAGGAAGTGGTCTTCATTACCCTCCTGACAGAAATGGATGCATTTTACAACTTTGGTCAATTACTCTCAACAGAAATATCCTAAAAAAAAACAAACTTTAAATGTCATGAGAGCTGTGAGGTAAAACTAGTGTTTCTTGCAACTGTGTATGGGGGAAGCAGCACAATGTATTTCAGCCACATAAAAACAGTACCACTAAAACTTCTGCACACTAAATATAGTCTACTTTCACCTCTTGACCTTTCTGTCAGACAACCCTTTACGACAGGAAACTGAAACTGTTGTGTTATTCTCTCCTGACAGCCACCAGAATCCATGACAGAAAGTTATTTTACTCCACAAGACAAAATCAGTCTCTGGTTTTCTGCTGCCGGTTAGTTTGTGTTATTGCATGACTTTCAGAACTGAGCTGTATCGGTTTTCTTGTCTGCCTGTCCAAACTGGGAGCATCGATTGCACATAGTTCTCAATGAAGGCTCAGTCACGAAGGACTTTCCGTGGCGTTCTCCCCGCCGCTCGCTCAGTGCAAAAGGCGAGGGGGGAGGCTCTGCAGAGAGGCTGTGTGTTGTCCTGTGCAGCATGTGTAGTAATTAAATACAGTATAATATTCCTGACTGCATATCTTTCTTACCCTGATGGTTGCCAAGTTGGCAACGCTGTTTTCAACTCGCACTGAAACGTCTGTTTGGACTTTAGGAGGAGGGGCCGAGCGCAGCCGCGGGGAAAAGGTGTGCCTGATTAGAAAAATAAAAGACAAAACAGGAGCAACTCCTCAAACCCCACCTGTTCGCTGCAGCCTCCAACCTCACATTGCTCTGTCACCTCAGCAAACGTGCAACTTTTTGTTACTTTTTCAGTTTTCTATTTGGTTTTGTATGTTGTTTAGTTCAGTTTACTCTTCTATGTGAAGCCTCCTTGGAAAGTCACTATATAGATCCAAGGTATTATTATTATTGGTAGACTAGTCATGCAGCACAAAATGGTTTTATCTTGATTATCTTGTTTTGGAAATTGAGGGGAAGTCAAAATCCCTCCCAGGTTTATAAGAGAAAGAAAAGTAAAAGCTTAAAAAATTGCTGATGTTTTTCTCTCTCGTGCACAGAAGGGGAAGGACCCTCTCTACGCCCAGATCAACAAAGGGAAGAAATAAAGAGACACACAGGAAGACAGACCTGACCAGCACTGAGAGAACAGGAGGAGAACCCTCACCTTGTGTGTGTGTGTGTGTGTGTGTGTGTCTGTGTCTGTGTCTGTGTGTCTGTGTGTGCATGCGTGCGTGCGTGCGTGCGTGCGTGCGTGTGTTTGCGTGCCTGGCACATCTCCCTGCCAAGCCCTTCTTCTTCTTCTTCTTCTTCTTCTTCTCCTCCTCCTCTGGCTAACAACCTCCCAGGAGGAGCCTCCACACTCTCTCTGTCCTCCTCCTCCTCCTCCTCCTCCTCCTGTGCTCCACCTCCTCCTCCTCCTACTCCTCTCTGCAGCCTCCTCTCCTCCTGAGAGGAGTGAGCCCTCTCGGTCATTCACTCCAGGCAGGAGGGATATCAATCACTGAGACGGATCCAGTTCTCCCTCCACTGCGCTGTCTTCTCCTCTCCTCTCTCCTCCCTGTGGCGACTCACACCCCAGCCTTACAGAACATAACCTGCTTCTCCTTCCCCTCCCTCCTCCTCCTTGTCTTCGCTCTCACACTCCTCCCTCTGCCTCCTGTGTCTGGCCAGAGACTGTGCTGCCAAGGAGGGACTGAATCAAGCAGTGCCTCCCTGTCTCCGACACACACCCACGCAAACACGCACGCTCATCGGGATTAGAATGATCATCTTTCGTTTTTAACTGACAGAATCTGCATCTGTAGCGAGGAGATCCCACAGGAGGAGCTTAGACTCTAACGAGCCTATCAGGGACGGCCCGTTACTGGGATCACTGCTTCTGATTGGTTGGTTGGTTCGGGCGTTGTCTCCCTTATTCTTGTGAGTGTCTGCTGGATCACTATGCAGAAACAGACTCTCTGGGAGCTACTCACACACAACGACACACACACTGCACACACACACACATGCACTCACCATACAAACACACACTCTCGCTAACAACGCATACACACAGTGATTTGCCAAACGTCTCTCCTCGCAGACAGACTCACACAGAGGCCAGAGGACCGGACACACTGAGGAACGGACCCTGAGAGGGAAGCCAACAGATTCTGTGATCGAACTGTTCATTCTCTATAGCTTTTGTACAATACCGATTAAAAAACAAAAAAGAAGAAATTGAAAAATGGAATTTTTATTTTATAAGTCAATCAAGCCGCTGGGGTCAGCTCTATTATAGAGTCAACATGGCTTTAAGGCATCTGATCGTTGGTTTGCCAAACTCATTTTGTAAATAATGATGACAACAACCATTTTGTCCACCGGACTTCTGTGCCATAAAATAGGAAGGCTTCAGTTATGCAAACTCTTGACGTTAATCCAAGCAATACCAACATTCTTTCTCCTGTTTTTCCCACTTATTGTTTCGTTGCCCTCTGATTTTGTTCTTGTGCATGGATGTTGTCGTCTTAACCTCACTTACTAATCCTGGTTCCACCTGCACACTTTGCCCCCTTTTTGGTCTTTTCAAGTCGCACCACGTCACATTATTATGTCCCCAAACAGATTCTGCAATTTAAGTTACCGAAACGACACACCACGGCCTCATTTTTCCATAGCATAAACCTACGGTCTCACTCTCTTCCATCCCCTCCTCGAATAGTCTTTAAGATCCAGTGATGCTCTGCCCATCTGTCTGTCTGTTGGTCAGGTGCCAAACCGCTGCTGTCTGAGCGTCTGTGTGTGGACTGCAGCAACCTCTGCTACAACTACATCAACTGTGATGCCAATGACTCCCTATTTTATGGCCAGAGTCCCCCATGTCACTCGAGAACTCTTTTGGACTACGATGTTGATTAACTTAAAAATTTGACAACTAGAAGACGAGCGAAGAATAAAAAGGGAAACGTTGCTGTTTGAGTACATAACATTTCTAGACCTATTTTAACTTTACCTCAGCTAACAGTTTCTTAATGTAAATTGACACATTATTTTTATCTTTATGAATATGACATTCTACAGTGGGTTTTTAGATGATTTTTTGGTTCTCTCTTGATTTACGTATTCCACCATGTATTACTGTTACAAATAAACACATCCCAAATGACTGATTCGTCTTTTATGTGTCTCCGTTTGTACTCTGCGTTTGTGTGTGTGTGTGTGTGTGTGTGTGTGTGTGTGTGTGTGTGTGTGAAAGAGAGAGTGAGCCTAATGGTGTGTGCCTGGCAGAGGTGACCCCTTTGTGAGTCTTTGGTTAGTGTAAAGGGAGCGTTACAGTATTTTGTTGTAATTTAACACGGCTTTAATGGCCTGTCACATTCTGCTGCTCTGGCAGCCTCTAATGCAAACTGTCATAGGCTTTATTAGCAAGCGACTACAAAACAAGCACTTCAGCCTCCTTCCTCTTGTTTTACGCCTCTGCTCTTCCCCCTGGAAAAGGTTAAAACATTAGGAGAGCTTTAACATGCTTTGTTGATTGCAAATTACGCAGGCGAAACTAGGACTGCAGATTCTGAAAAAAGGTCAGTTCACCCAAATCTTACACAACCAAAACTTCTTCTCACTCACCCGGGGCGTATGTGACTATGACGTTGGTTGCAATTTTGCGAGACGAGGTTTTGAGAAGAGAGTCTCGTGGGATTTTTTTCTCTACCACCCACATATTGTGTAGCTGAATGGAAGTTTGTTTATATAGCATTGAAAAATTACATTTGACAGAAACATGTCCTTCCAAAGGCACTGTCCCAGTTACTGGATAATCCACAAATGTCACCGTCAGCAGTTTTCTTTGGGACTATTTCTTCAGTGAAAGCTGTCCACAGTGAAGTCTATTGTCCAGTATTACCAGTATTTTTATTGAAATGTGCTCCCCTGCTGAATAGTGTCCCCCTCTACCCTACCCCCCGTTAATGCCCTCAGTGGCTTGGGGTTAGGACTAAGGGTTAGGTTCAGGTTTCAGTGGGGAGGAACACATAGCAAGCGGGAAACAGTCTTCTACATGACACCTAAACTTGTGTCATAGGGCAGCGTTTCCCAAACCTCTGCTCGAGTATCACTTTTCCTGCATGTTTGGATCTCTCCCTGCTGCAACACAGCTGCATTAACGATCAGCCTGTCATCAAGCAGCTTCAGGATGAATGAGTTGATCACTTCAATCAGCTGTGTTGGAGCAGAGCGAGATCTGCAACATGCAAGACAAGTGATACTGAAGTAGAGCTTTGCGAAATGCTGTCATAGGTAGGTGTAAAGTCTGGAGCCTCCCCATAGACAATGAATGAGAGATTGATTTTGTGGACTCAAAAGTTTATCTTTTTCATACCCCAGTGAGCTTTATTCTGTTGTGTATTCAATGCTCTGATACAGAGATGTTTCCATATACTCAGAACATTCTCCTGGGTGTCATTAGAACATCTTTCACCATTCATCTATAGGTGTTTTGAGGCTTGGGAGCTCCAAGAACTACATTACTTCAGGGGCTTTTTTCTGTGTGCATTTGCACCAACAATGGGAACGCTGAAGTGATGCACTAGAGGCCAGCTGGCAGTTGGTATATAGTAATGTCACTTCCATTTTGACAAGTCAAAATCCTGTATTTCCACTGTTATACACAGTGATTTTGGTTGGTATGCATCCTGAGTCCTCGATGCATCAAAATCTGAGAGGATGCAGTGAATTCACCGTTGATGCATTTACAGGATGCACTAATATTTTCCCCAAAAGGCTACATTGTGAACAGTGAAACCGTGTTGCATGGCTTTCATTAGTTTTAAAGTATTTCTCATGTCACAAAAGCCTCAAACACTGAAACTTGTGTTTTGGATATTGTTGTCATGCTGTCCGTGATGTCAGTGTTTTCTCTGCTCTTCTGATACTTGGCTCCCACTGACATCCCCGGCTCTGTGCGGATTTCAGTCGCTTCATTTGTCCATGTTTTCTTCCATTCTTTTTGTCACTAGTTGTCTTGTTTACACCGCTAATGGATCTTCTGAAATGGAGGTTGCAGGTGCTGCATTGCCACGTGTATTCAATCAGTTGATGTACACTTAAATCACTCAAGGTTCCTCTTGCTTGTACAGCACTTACTCAGACACAGGAGCTAAATTTGAATTTGGAAGAGAGTTGTTTATGTTTACAAATTAATATTTTTAGCCTGCTTTTGTCCATAGGAATAAAAGTATGAATTTTAAAAGTGGGCGTAATTCCCCTTTAAGTGTAAGTTTCATATCTAGTCTAAATAGTTTTTAGTTTAGCAATATTTTTCCGCACAGACCAGACTGGTTGGCTTATGATTTTATCAGATAGGCAAACAGGCCTGTGACTAAGTGACCAGCAACCATTTCTGTATATGATGTCAAAGCTCGACACACCTGTCAGTAGGAGCTCAGGCTGGCAAACAGAGTTTCTTTTAAAACTGTGTCAGGAGGGCTGGGTGCCTGTGTATTGATGCAGATGGTGTATTGATGTCATATTGTAAATGCCTCCTTAAATACTTTTGTGTCCTGTGTAACAAACCTGGAATGCTAACGGCCCTCTGTAGTTTTCTTTTTTCCTCAATGTTTACCCTCAAGATTCAGCTTAAGCTACAGACAAAACACCGTGCATCTAATGATATATGGAGAGCTCTCACAACAAATACAGCTGCTTTTCAAAGATTTCAGGCCTTGTTTTATGAAAAAAGTTAAGAGTAAAAAAAAAAAAAACAGCTCCAGCTACAAGGTTTCATGACAGTGACTCACAATTGCGCAGTGCCAGCTGGGCGACATTCCTGAAGGATACAAAAAAAAAAAAAAAAAAAAAAAATCTGTTGAGACTCAGCGTGGTGCGTTTAATGCTCAACCGGTGACAGACCCGTTTGACGAGACGGACTGTTTTTAAGAGATGAGTGCGAGTATTGCCACTCAACCTCATTCCTCCCCTGAAACCATCTCCTGCGCGCATGGGACGCACACTCTCGATCAGCGCGGAGGAGAAACACGCACCGAGTTGGTCTATTAAAGCCTTCAAGTTTTTGGTTCATGGTGATTTTTTTTAATCGGACACATGATGAGAGGCTGAAAAGGAAACTCACCGGAGTTAACTTACAAGACTAAATAGGCTTTTGTCGTTTTGGTGGACAGTTAAACATAATGGATCAGGTATGTTGACCTTTTAATATCCTTAAAGTGTGTTTAATGCTGATTTATTATATTAAAACGACACTATTTGCAATTATTGTGATATTTATTATTGATAGCAGGTGTAAATTTGCCTCCAATCATAATGACACAATCTGAATCTTTTGTTAGCATTAACTGAGTTAATTTCTTAACAGTAGATAGACTAATTGTCCTGAAACTGCATTTATTATACAAGTGTAAGCCTAGTGTGTTTTTGTGTGTTGAAATCCTCCTGATTTACAAATCAGGTCTGCCTGCTTTCCCTCTTCACCTAAACAGGAAGACTGATAGATATGCAAACGCAATAGAAAACAAACCAATCATTGTGCTGCAAGGGCTCATATACTACACCCGCGATGAACCACACTATCTTTAATAACATGTTGCACAAATTTTCATGATCTCAGACAACATGTAGTTTTATTGTATCTCAGTCCATTGCGTTGTTTGATCCTTTCACCAGGAAGACAAATTGGACTTTAAGGCCTTGAGGGCCAAGTTCCAGGAGGAAGAGCACCTCCTAAAGCAACCCAAAATCAAACCTGCTCTCCCAGAGAAACCTAAAGTTGTCCCTCCTCCCCAGAGCCCTACTCACTACGTCCCTGCAGGAGCACGCCCCTCCCTGCTCACCTCCATCAACCAGAGTCTGGAGGGGAAGGCAGTGATCGCCCCCAGAGTGGTCTTCAAGGACGACAAGAAGGAGAGCAAAAAGCCTCTCATCCCGACTAACTCCAAGGGGAAAGACAAGAGTGAAGGGAAGCTGAAAAAGAGTAAAGACAAGTCAAAAAGCAAAGAGAAGCTCGATGAGGATTCGGTGTATCAGAAGCTGAAGAAAGAGAATGGTAAAGACAAGAAACTCCCGCTGCTCCCCGTAGCACCTAAGGAGAAAACTGCAGAGCTGGTGCCAGCCTCGCCCCCACCCAAAGCCACATCATCTAAGAAAAAGGGTTTCCTGGGTTTTGGGAAGTCAGGAAAAAGAGAATCTGTGGCGATCACAGCAGATCCCATCCTGGATGTCCCCAGCTCAGAAGCTCTAGGACCAGCTCCACTTATTCCAGTACCTTCCGACTTTGGTGAAGCATCACCAGAGCCAGAGCTGGCCGCACCAAAGGTCCTTCTGCCAAACATCCCCATACCTGACTCAAGTGCTGCAGTAGAAATCCCCCCACCCTTCTCTATCCCTGCCCCTCCTGACTTCACCCCACCTCCCACCTTTATTCCCGATACCCCAGCTCCTAAAGTGCCAGCCCCAGAGGTTGAAACTCCACTTGAAATAGAAACTCCTGCGCTGCACGTTTCCAGGCCGGCCAGCCAAATTGAAATCATTCCCGATCCACCCAGCACCGCCCCGACCCCTCCACCCACTCTTGCAATCTCAGATCCTCCTCCAGTGGTCTCCACTCCCTCTCCATCACCTCCTGAGCCTGAGATCGCAGCTGAGGCTGTAAACATAGCTGCAGTGGAGACACCTCCTCCTCTTCCAGTAGCTGACCCGGCCCCCATTCAGCGGTCTCCCAAACCTGAACGTCCGATCTCAGCCCTCTCAGCCCTCTCCAGAGCGGAGGACATGAGCCCAGCGAGAAAGAGTACCTCATGCGACCAGAGGATCTTCAACGCTCTGGAGAAGGCACGCAGAAAGGCCAGGTAAATCACGCAACTTTATCAATTCAGAAATGAAGTTCTAAACCAAAAGTAGTAAAAACTGTTCAGCAGTTGATTTTGTACAATTTAGTCGACTTTTTTTGAAAAACACTAACATCTTATAATGCCTTTATCTGGTTTTCAGCCAGCCGACAAACCCCACCCCATCCTTCTCCATCCCCCTACCTCCCGAAGAGTTTCCACCATCTGAGAGTCCCAGCGTCTCAGTCCTCGAGCTCCCACCCATTGATTATGAGGGGAAACCAATTAATGGCCTTGACCACCGTAAGTTTGGACAAATCACTATAAAGTTCTTCTCTTCTTATTTTCTTGTAAGCTTTTGGATTTTCTTTTACTCTTTACCTGAACATGAAATACCAACAGCATATCTCATCATCGGGGTATCAGGTGCAGAGTGTGCAGCTACAGAGCATCATTTGTCAGTGTAGGGTTTCAGCTGTACAGAAAATCTGGTATGTATAGTGTGGTTTATGCCACAGGGTTGCCTCGGGTGTTGGTTTGGAGATGCGTTTTTAAACGTACTCATAACGAGAACAGTCCTGACATTCCTCTGATGTGCCAGAAACAACTGAGCAGCAGGCAGGGCAGAGCTGCAGAGGTATGTCAGCAATGATAGAGAGGAGGAGCAATGACAGGAGCACGTCCATCATTCTGACAGAGAGCTGCACTACAAACACTTAAATGTCTGTTCAACAGACAATGCATCGGTTGAAAAGTGAGTCTGCTGCTGTTCTGACGGTGACTTAATTTACTCAGAGCTTAAAATTTGTACATCTTGTTCGGCTGCATTATATCGGGAGAATATGCGATAAGGTTGAATGCAGCAATGACATTAGAACTCGAGATAAATAAACACATTACATACATTAAAATGTACGCGACCCCACAGCACCCCACAGATAGCGATGTTAATGTGAAGTTAAGAAGGTTAATTTTAGACGAGTAAAGTTACACAGATTAGGTTCAGGAAAAAAATGGTTGGGCATCACCACTTTACATACTCAACGTAAAGTAATGTAGGTCAGCTTTAGACAAGTAAAGTTACGTAACTTAGGTTCAAGAAATGGAACATAATTGGGGGTTACACGTTGCATACTTAACAAAATATCACATACTTAAGGTAAAGTTACGTAGTTTTGATTTAAGATGTAAAGTTTTGTAGGATAAATTAGGAAAGTAAAGTCACATAGGTTAGGAAAATGAACACGGTAAAGCATTTCATACTTAACTTAAAGTTACTTAGGTTTAGGAAAATTAAGTTACATAGGTTATTAATAAAAGCATCATCACATTATGTATACTTAACGTAAAGTTATGTAATTTATGTAAAGTTATGTACTTAACTTACAGTTATGTAGTTAATGTAAAGTTACTTAGCTTAAGAAAGAAACGCTGTGATGGTGTACCTTGAAAAAGCTCACTTGGTTTCACACGGGACACAAACATCAGTCTCCTGGGAGATTTCCTGTGTTTGTTTGATCCTCCACCATAACTTGGCTTCTTGCGCAGACTTTTTGCTTCAATACTTCGCCTGCTTTTCTGCTGTCAGTGCAGTGGTCTCATGATAGCAGCCTTCCCGATTACGTGGGTTATATATGAAGTCTGGTGCATTATTTTTCGTAGGTATATGTATGAACAATGCATGAGAACAGCCTATTCTGCTAAAATACAACAAATTTCTTAATGAATGAAAAGGGAACTATTTCCAACATTCTTCTTTCGAACAAAACAAACACAGCAGACCCCAAAAAAGAAAAAGCCCTTGCACCCTAGCATGTAGGTGCTCACGTCTCAGTAATAATCATCCTCATGCTGTTAACCATTTCAAGTATGTTATGTTAAGTCTCAGTGGAAATTGCTCTGTTATGTTTGAAAAACACATATTGTGAAATATAAAGTAATACCATTTTAAGGACAGTTCAGTGTGAATACAAGTTGATTCAGATTGATTTTGCATTTTTAGGCACAAAAGTTGGTCAGTTTAATTTAATTGCACCTTTCAAGAACACAGTGTCTTATGAGTACTTTAGATAAAAAGAAATGCATTCACTTAAAGGAAGTGTATTTTAAAGCAAAGTCAAATAAAAGGCATGGTGAATTTTTTTTTAAGTGAGGTGTGCTCTACGTCTCTTCATAAAGCTGCTCTGATTTTCCACTTGTAATTGCATTATCTCTGCTCTGCAGAGTTATATCACAACAACCTCCACACAGACTGGTTTGGTCTCCTCACAAAATCAAATTCTTCCACCCAGCTTGCTCTTGCCTTCTCTATCTCGCTGTGTTTGGAAACTTACTTCAGGTGTTTCAGCTGAAGTATTTTACTGTTGTTACTGCGCCTGAAGGGAAATCTTACTGTTAAAATGTCTGTTAGATTTAAATATATGACTTTATGGAACCAGAAAATATTTTGACAAACTGACCATACAGTGATTCTAATCACGATGCTCATGGCGTCATTGTTTGCAGGGCAAGCGCCTCCAGTCTTGGAAGGTATCACTGGCGAGGGGTCCAGCCCTGTCCCGGAGCTGTTGGTGGTTCCACCCCCTCCGCCCAAGAAAGTCCTCCCAAACCCGGAGTCTCTGGTTCCTGTTCATGACAAGCCAGACAGACCTCCCTCTGTCACCCTGAATGAATTCATCCCTCCTGCGCTTTTGGAGGATAATGGTGAGGGCACCATCGTAACACTTGCAACTTTGTAACACCAAACTTCAGTTTCCTCCCTAATAGTCTACCTCCTCGTCTACAGGCATCCCTGCTCCTCCTGAATTCTCCGGGACCGACACCACAGATGTCCCAGAGTTTGACGACGTGGCCTCTGATGCTCATTCTCCAGAGCTGCCGGTGTCAGAGTGGAACGGAGAGTACACAGGTCCGGATACTCCAGATGGACAGAACCTACAAGAGTTTTATGGCAATGGGATCAAACCTCCGGAGTGGCGGTCCATGGAGAACCAGGGTTGGGGACAAACTCCAACATAATTCACTCCCAGGATCCCCCTTCCCCATCTCTCAGGAATCTCCAGCACCAGCAGGGTGAGTAATCCTGATCTCTCTGCTTCGAAATACTCATTCCTTTCTAAGAACTTTGTATTGATTCTTTCACTCTAACAAACCCAGTCTTGAAACTCAAGTCGGCAACGGTGTCTATGACAGTACGGACAATGTCTATGAGGACATCACCCTTTCTGCCACCAAAAAGAAAGGAAAGAGCGACGGTGGCAAGAAACGCAAAGGACCACCAAAGAGTAAGAGCTCTCTGCATTTAACACACGTGCAATGGGTTGTTAGACTTTCTGTAAATCAGATAAAATCATATCAGTCATATCGATAATATCAATAAGATATTTACACTGTAAAATCTTTCTCAGAGTGCGGGAAGCCTTAAAAATTTAAGTTGACTGAATCTGAAGTTGAGGTTATTTTATTTATTTATTTTTGTTTTTATTTAATTCAAATTGTCTTTTGAAGTTCAGTCAATTAAAAAAACTAAGGCAGCAAGGACACTAACTTTTTTCATTTAAAAAAAAAAAGAATTTCATTTATAATAATAATAATAATAATAATAATAATAATAATAATAATAATAATTTTACTCATAAGCGTCTTTATAAACAGAGTTTACAGCGTTCTTTATTATTATTATCATTATTGTTGTTGTTATTATAAATGATGATGATGATGATAATAATAATGATAATAATAATAATAATAATAATAATAATAATAATAATAATAATATAATAAGCAAGATTAAGACAAAATGGAAAGATAAGTTAAAAGATAAATTAAAAGACAACGTCACATAAAAGTAAGTCTATAAAATGGGTATTAAGAATTGACATTTGACAGTGTATTTACACATTATGTTCATGTATTTGCTGTATGATAGTGCCTGCACAAATTGTGACATTTCACTTATATTCTCCAATTTTAAAGATGCCGAAGTCTTAGCAGTGATCCTTGACTTTAAAGGACAAAAGGGCCACCATAATAGCCATAAATAGTTAATGTTTTCTTGTGTGATTCTGTCTTAAGGACAGCATTTAAACCTAATACTACTGTATAAAAATTGACATTTTACTTCCTTTACACAACTCTGCTTTCTACAGATCCGTATGCGAGGCACAACAGGAAACAGTAAGTAGCTTTGTGAGAACTGACTCACTTTTTAAAATGAAAAATAACATGTTTTTCTGAATGACAGGTGTTGTTTATCGGCTTGAGATCCTACTGATTTAGAGTAAACTGAATCAAGCCTTATCTCTCTGTTGCTGTTTACAGAATGAAGAGAAAAGCAAGACGGGCAGGTTCGGCAAGTAAGCCCTTATTTTCTTGACCCACTTCTCTTTTCCATCTCGGTTATCCCCCAGACGCTGTTAGCGATGAGGGAGTTTGGTCCGCCTTTGTTTCCCACATAATCTTCTCTGCCATTTAAACATGCAGAGAGGAGTCCCTTTCAAACACGATGATATCCCTCTCTCTCTCTCGCTCTCTTCTGCAGGGGCGACAAGAAAGCCGTCGCAGAAGGGCCGGATGAGAAGGAGCTGAAAAAGAAAGAGAAGCAGCGTCTGGAAAAGGAGAGGAAGGAGCTGAAGGAGAAGCAAGAGAGGGAGAAGAAAGAGCAGAAAGAGAGGGAAAAGAAAGAGAACGAGATGAAGAAGAAATTTATAGAGAGTGGTGTTATTTTGACGGAGGAGGGAGGGAGGGAAGGTGAACGAGCGGCGGGGGAGGGTGGAGTATATGTGTTGGCGTACAAACCTGTCTGGATTCATTCCTCCAAGTACAAGAGTTGAGCTGAGCAACATGTGCAGGCCTAAATGGAATCTGCGTAAACATTGCTTCATTGTTTCTCTGACAGAAGATCGATAGACTCTCTTCTGGTCTGTGATATACTTTTACCATATGATCACAAAGGAATGTGACTTTCTCCAGGATCCAGTGCCTATGCTCAAAATCATAAACCAATGTCTGCAGCCAAAACAGAAAGATTAGGGTATATTTTCAAAGAACTACCAATACAGAGAGTTATCATCCAACCAGTCTTTTAATTTTTTTAGCTTTCTGGCCTGCAGCTTCTCAGCTAGCAGCGAACGTTTCCACAACATTGGCCAACATTGCCTGCATGTTGCAATAATCTTTTAAAGAAAATATTTTAATCTAATGTTCAAAGAACGTCTTAAGGATGTTTATCATTTCAAATAATGTTCCTATGAGGTTAAATTAACTAAGATGTAACGTTTTAAGTGCGACATCCTGAGAATGTTTTAGTGATGTTCCATGAGAACAAATGAGATTACAGAACATTTTCTATGAAAATGTAATGTGATACGTTGAGAAAAAAAATGTCGATGTATATAGAGAATGTTACCCTAACGTAAAGAAGAATGTTCTGGGAATTAAAAAGAAAACTTGCAGCTGAAAACGTTACTAAAATGTTGCATTGGTTGCACTGTAGCATTCTCAGAACATTTTTAGAACCAAAAATTTCTAGCTGGGTTAACTGCTCTGTTTACTCACTGCTCTCATAGCATTAGCAGGCAGCTGTTTTCGGCAAAAATGCCCTTAAATAAGTCTTTTTACACCACCTATCCAGTTCCAGACTGCAGACAGACACAATTAGTGATTAGCTGGTGAACACAGTGGAGCATTTATCAGCTAATGAGTCAGATATTTCCCTCAGGAGTTGGTGGAGCGAGAAAACAGAGTGAATATTGAACAAAAAAGCAGTTATTGGGGTAACAGTATCAGTGTTTGCATTCATTATTGTGATAAGACCTTTATGCCATTGAAGGGTAAGTTCAGTAATTTCCAGCGTGGACTCTTAATTACCATGTTTTAGTGTTTTTCAGTGACAAGTGGGAACAACAGTTTTTGAAATTGGTCCAGTATTGAGAGAGCGGAACTGGCTGCAAAGTAAACACTCGAAGCATTTTAGCACCATAAATTTACATCCACTAAAAGTGCTTATTTTGCCAGTGACAGGCTCAGATTGTAATTATAAGTGTCTGACAACTTGTGGAAAGCGTCCCTACGGAGACGGACCTTCTTTGTTAAGATCTTTTTTGAGTAACCAGAAAAGGCCCTGAAATCACAGTAGACTCCTTTTAAATGAAAAGCAACTTTAGCATGTATAGAGCCAGCGTATTTTCACTTCTCACTGGGTGGATTAAGGGTTGTTTAATCCGCCCAGTTCTGAGTTTTGTTTTGCTTCTGTTGTCTTTAAATAATGAATGTTTCATGACATTACTATTTATTTCAATGGAGCCTGTCATTGGCAAAAACAAGCACTTTTAGGGGACGTATATAGATGTCGTGAATATGCCTTGAGTGTTTACATTGCAGCCTGTTTTGCCGCTGTCCCCTGCAGCCCTCTCACTCAATACAAGACACATTTCAAAAATTGTTGTTTCCACCAGTCACTTAGACAGAAAAAAATATGGTATCATTAGGTTCCAGGTAAAAAAACAACAACAAATCTACACTTTCAGTGTGAAGCCCCTTCAGGACAGAAGATTTCACAGCAGACATTTTGACTTGTCTTAGCAGTAAAAGCAGACGTGTAATTAATTACCGATGGCTCTGCACCAGTGTCCCAAGTGTCCCAGTCAGCATTTCCAGTAAGAAAGCATGTCCTCCCTATAAGTGGAAGGCGATCATCGTTAGCATTATGAATTACACCTGTGCTTTTTCCTGATGTGACACCTGAGAACATCTGCTGTGATAAAAGGTCTATTAAAAAGTACACGTGTTCATCGCATGCCTTTTAGTGAGTCGTGTGCGTGTGAGCACTACTTTTGTGCATATGTTTATACAGCATGTTTATGTGTGATTCAATTTTTAGATCACAGGTCAGGAGGATGCCATGTACGAGGCAAAAGTAACTGTGACGACTAAGGGGCGTAAGAACGATCTGCCCGTTACCAACGGTGACATCGTCAGCATCATCCGAACGACCAACTGTCCCAAAGGGAAATGGCTGGCCAGGGACAGCAGCAACAACTGTGAGTTAAACGAAAAAATCTTGTGTTATGATTAAAAATGTGCTCATGTCAAGGCTAAAGGGATGCAAAAAGAAAAGAGGTCTGTTACGTGGTGTCTGCAGGTCTGTAAAAACTCATAAAATGTCGTACATCAAATGTTATAAATAGGAAGATGTTATTAGTACCCAGGTGCCAACACTTACACTATTTACAGTCAGCCAATGTGGCATTTTTGGGTCGCCCTAGCGATGATGAAATATGACATTAAAACAAACGGGTCTATTCAGCTATTCTGCAAAGTTTCTGTACACAGTGTGCATCCAGCAGGTTTATATATTCTAAAAACTAATAAGTCAACTATGTCTAAAAATAAAGAGCCAATGTTATATTCTCCTGTGCAATAGTCAAGTGGTTAACCCATTCATCCACCACATATTCCCTCTATTAACTGTTTATAATATGTCACTCGACTTTCTAGTAGTACATCTCATTTGTGATTCCATTTGTGAGTTTTTTTCCCATAAATTTACCACTTAAGTATCTGAGAATATCCGAGATTGGCCACTCTTTGCCTTAATTATGACCTCTTTGTCCAGCAACATAGGAATTTGTGAGAAATGCCAAATAGTTGCAGTTTAAATATAATTATAAAATATTAATTTTATTTTCATTTATCCATCTTTTAATTTTTTTTTGTGACTCAAGCTTTTGTGTGAAAGTGCACATTTTTAATGTAAATGTAGATGAACCAAACACCCTCTAATAACCATATTCCTGCATAAAACCTACCTCTGCACAGGACCACATATATACTACTTACCTTTATAATTTCCTACAATATCTTATAAAGAAAAAGCTGATTTGTTCAAAAAGTAGTCTTAAATTTGGTTAAAATATATCTTGAAAAAATCTTTAAAAGCATTAAATGTAGGTGTTTACACCATGTATTAGTACTTTTGCACCTCTGTTATACACAGATAACTGTATAAAAGTGTTCAATGTGATGTGCTCGAGTCCCTGATTGTGGATCGCACCGCTGACTGTGTGAGTGTGTTGCAGATGGTTATATTGCAGTGGATCATGTGGAGCTGGATATAAAAGAGATGCTGGAGCTGGGAAAGAAAGCTGCAAGCACTCACAAGAGCAGCAACAACATTATCAAGGAGGACGTCACGAGCACGGGGAGCAGGTATGTGTGCACAGCAGGCAGCAATACAAAGAATAACCATTATTCATTACAGTGTTCAGTTAAACGGATGATTTAAAGCTGTTTTTATGTCTCTTTCTCAGGGCCTCAAACCACTACCCGCTGTCAGCAGAAAGTTGTAAGTATCTTTGTGTTCTTATTCATGTTAACTGTTGTTTAACTTATTTTGCAGCAGTTTGATGCTGATGTTTATGTGTTCAGTCGAAGATGACAGCGAGGAATGGACCGGCGACGATGAAGAACCTGTCTCTCCTGCAACTCAACCTGCAGATCCACTGGCTCCAATGTAAGTTCATGTTAGCCTGAATCTACTGTACACTGGGTTTTTTTTTAGACAGAGACCTATCAGCAGCATCGACATCCCTCTGTGATTAGTCAGAGTATTGCATTGTTTCTTGAGACCAGTGCCTTGTCTTATCAATCTGTTTTCCTCTGCAGCAGTCACACCAGGGCGCTCTCGATGCCTGACATGGACATGGGTAAGAAATAATAAACCAGACTGTCTTCAGTTAATTGTACTGATAGCACTCTTCAATTGACACCAAACACTAAGGCGACAAAAAGCAAATATTTAACAGTGACTGCTCATGACAGCCACCACATAGTGTGACTTTGTCATGTTGCATCTCCTGCATGTGTTATCTTGATGAGAGTGTGTAGATACTATAGAGAAGTGAAACTACAAACAGATTTTTACGTCAGACAAGTTGATGTTTGTTTCAAGCGCAGGATCCATTTACCAGCCTTTGTCTTCAGATGGTATTATAAAGGGGTGCACATGGTGACACATATATGCTCTAAATAACATAATGTTTATTAAATAACACCAAATCTTTTAGCTGGAGTAGGGCTGCACAATTCATAAAAATATTGCCAAAATCTAAGTGCGATTTTTTTTTGATAAAGGTAAAATGTGCCACAACGTAGCATTATACAATAACATAGCATTTTTTTTGGGGGGGGGGGGATTAAATGCAGAAATTACCATTAAAATTGCAACTTAATTGCAATGGCAGTTTCTGTCAAAAAATGCATTATGATTTATTTATTTAGTTAGTTAGTTCTTGCATATTGTGCAGGCCTAATCTTTATCAGAGGACGAAAAAATGATATGTCAGGCCACATAATTTGGTGATCAAGACCAAGAGGATAAAATGTCGATGCATGTCGGTGCTCCACAGGTTGTTTTCTGTAAAGTCACACAAGTGTAGAATCTGAGTTTCTCCTCTGAGTTCGCTCTCCCAGCAGACTAAATCAGAGGTTTTCAAATGTGAGGAGAGCTGAAGGAGGGACAGGAAGGGAAAGAAGCGAAGTAGGAAGGGACAGGTGCATGCCAGCAATCTAAAATCAACAGGAAATTAGTTATTGTAGTTTTTCCGTCTGATTTGACCCACTCATCAACACAATTGGAGCATCATTAAGGCCTGTGACACAGAGCTCATGGAAGCAAATGATCTTATTTTAACACCCACTTCCTTTCATCATAACCCAGTCGAATCTGATCACACTAACATGATACTATTGCAAATAAACATGCACAAATTTGTTTTTGAAATCATGGAACAAGACACACCTTATAAATCCAGAGTTTACCTAAGAATCATCAGGGTTCCAAGTTTTCTTCTTCATCATTGTAATCCTGGCTACACTGTGAAATGGATCTGCTAAAAGCCAATTTAATTAAAACAGAATTTAAAAGAACAACCAGCTGCTAACTAAATGACACCATGGTCCAGTTACAGTATACTTCTATTTACACCTCCCACAAAATTATTGCAACTGTAGCTGCAAAGCGTATATTGTTAAATTAGCGAGAATAATTATAGGCACAACAAAACCCATGAATATATTTTGTCTAAGCCCACAGTGTCCAAAAAAGAAAAAAAAAGACTAAATTAACTGGAAAACCATATGTTTTTTCTAATGGCACTGTGATCATACCATGTTTAAAGCTACTTAAATAATAGTACTTTCCAGTTCTAAACTTCATATAAAGACACACTGACCTCTCAGCCCTGTTTGCAAACCTGAAACAGTGAGTCACAGCCTCACCTGACGAGCCGGTTGTTTGAGTAAACTGAAAGATGCTAACTGTTAAAATGTGTTACGACAAGTTCAAGATTTAGTGATTTAGTCATTAACAATCCCTGTGTGATTATGGTATAATTAATGCAGTAGGAGTGTGTTTGTTAAAGTTGGTTATGTATTCTTATATCTTCTTTCTTTTTCTCCAAGTAAACAAAGAGCTTATTGTGAATCACCAGCACAGTCAAAGTGACCTCAGTGCAGGTGGCACCCATGTCCAGTGAGTTCACCTGTTCCTCTCTTACACACACACACACACACACACACACACACACACACACACACACACACTGCATATAGCACATACAGGCAGAGTGTGGATATAAGATAAATGTGTATTTGTCTTTTTATCAGAGCGAGACATGAAGCACTTCAGAAGTTGGCGACATTTTTCCATGCACCCAAAGCAGTGGAGCCAGCTGCCAGGTCAGCATGATGCACAACCCTGCCCTGCTGTACACACACACACACACGTACAGAAATGTGGTTTTAACCTTGTGGTTTCCTTTTTTTTACAGCAGCACTGAACCAGAGACGAGTAAGTGATGCCTTAAAAATCCATTATCTAAAACTATAGAACAACTATATAGTAGTATTGCATGAAAATATACAATAATAAAAAAAACAACTGTATGTTGTGACATACATAAACTATGCATGTATAATGTGCAACGTGATCATTCTGTTTTATAAAGTTTATTCTGAATATGTAAAGCATAGGTTTAACCCTTTGAAACCTGAGCAATTGGGCTTGATTTCTTCAAAAACATGGGTAGAAGGGAATTTACTAAGAAATGTCCCAAATATTAGGAAAAAGTAAAAGTTACATAAAAATTAAGAAAAGAAGCAAAAAGAAAAACAAAAAAACAAGCATCACCTGAAAAAGTTACATAAGAGATCAAACAATGTATTATTTATTATTTGTTTTGGCGTTTTTCCCCTCCGTTTTTTGATCATTTTTTAAGTAAATCCAACCCTAAAATTATTTTCCATATTGCAGTTTGGGGGAATTTTCTCGTTAAGTTGCTCATGACCTTTTTTGCCATGTTTTTTAAAAGAACCAATATGCAGAAATTTCAAGGGTTAAAATGTGAAAGGTGTCTAAAAGCAGAAAAATAAAACTGACGTCGATCCAGGTTTCAGAGGGTTAATCATTGAATCATCAGTTAATCCATCCATTTTATGTGTCTGACAAATTGATTTTTGAAACTTGATTCCAAAATATGGTTTCCTCTCAGGTCCTGTGCTTGTAAAGGAGGAAGCAGCTCCATTGTGAGTAGAGCTATGAAACACACACACACTCACACACACACTTGCACACACACACACAAAGAAAAATGCCGAACATGTTGTGCAACCTGGAGACGGACTAGTTTCCTTCTTTTCTGCCTGGAATCGGTTGCTGAGCGTGAAAAGTGTTTTATTCTTTTTTTGTTTGAGAGAAAAAGATGTAAAATCCCTTCTTCTCCTACCAGGAAGTGAAGTATTGTGATATGAGAATGAGTAGATTGCCCGTAACGTACTTTTCACATGTACGAATGGTGTCAAATTCATGGTCAAAACAAGGTCACCCTCCTTTGTCCCTGCTGACACAATAACCAACATGGCAGCACATACATGCAACAGTTCCTGGGCAACATAGGAGAATAGGACATGGTGCTAGAAAGGTTGTTAATTTGGATTTTTTTTTTTCACAGGCCTGAAGCAGCTTCAACACAGGACTTTGATTTGGATAATACCGATATGCTCATTTTACCTCCTCCTGACCTGTATGCTGACTTCACAGAGTAATTATCATAAAACAAGGTAAGCGTGAATCACCTGGACTCTTTTCTTCCCTTCATCACTTCACACTTCACACACTGACCTGATGCTTTTTTTAATGTTTGAAACAGGAGGATAAAAAGCAGCCAGGCAGAGGAAACAGGATTTGTCTATGTTATTCTTCACACTGTGACCCGCGTCAGTCACCTAATACTGTGACGGTAACTTTATCTTCTTCACTATGACCTTTTATACCTGCTGACTGCATTTATGGAAAAGTCTGATGAAGAGGAGGACACATGAGGATTTATCATCTCAGCAACTAGAACTATTTTGTGCGATTTTTCTGAAGCACTCAGTGTGAACCCGCAGAGGGACAGTTCGCCCGGTGGCTCTGAGTGACTTTGAACCTTGGACCAAGATGATCCTGGGAAAGGACATAAAAACTGTTGCAGACACACACCCTGAGGCTCCACCAGAAAAGTCAAATTTATTCAAAGTGGAAACAAACAACTTTTCAGCGATGCCCCCCCAACCATTTCCAAGTGCTGCTATGGTTGGCCCCGCTGTTGCCAAGAAAACCGAACCGCTTTACGTTTTTCTCAAAGCATTTACCACAGTTTCACGGTTACTCTGGTTGTTCAACCATCCGGCATTTCGGCGTCTGGGGAAAGTGACTGCAAAGAACTAACACTGATACTCTTTGGTAACTGATAGCTATCAAGGAAAACTAAAGCGCTATCGGCTTCCTGTTTTGGTTGTGCAATGGTTGATGCACCACCTTGGTTCTGCAGATTGAGCCTTCATTTTCCTGGAAGATTGTACCCAGTGACAGACAGGATTGCCAAAATGAAAGAAAGGCTATCGGGAACCAATCTTAACACCAATGGTGTCATTTTTCTATAGTAATGATATTATCAGCCTTTAGTTCATCATGATAAATTAAAGCAAAAAAAAAAAAAGTATATTTCCAGCTTACAAAAGAGGAAAAAGGTTAAAAAAAAAAGGGGGGGGGGGGGAGTTATTTACTCATCATTTTTTAATTTATTTTATTTAGCCTTTATTTAACCAGGTCGGTCCTGCTGAGATACAATGGCCTCTTTTTCAAGAGAATCCAAGACAGAAGCCTAAGAAATATAAAAGTTGCAACAATTAAAGACCAACAACACCAACTCACACAACAAAACAAATAAGATACATACTAGTTAAAAGCAACAGGATTAAGACTCAGGATTTACATCCAAACAAGTGTGATATGTAGCTGCTTCAAAGTTTCTCATACATTTTTTAAAAAGTTCCAAGGGTTCCACGTTCTCAGTAATCAACGGTCTTTTTTGCCAGGTTGTTTCTCAGGACCAACCACTAATCCGCAGTCCAACAAGATATCGGTTTGCCTTATTCTACTCGTAATCTTTAGGGTTTGGTGTCCTGAAAACTTGTTACCAGTTTACAGTGTTGGTAGCAAAAAAGTAAATATATAAAAAAAACTGATAAGCTTACAAATGAACAAAGCCTCAATAGATTTTTAGCTTTAGTCATCAGCAATAATTTGAAAAAGCCTTTCTTTACTCCACAAGCGTTTGATCTGTTTTTGTTATGTCATACTGCATCTATAGGACTCCGATTAAAGGGACAGTTCACCCCAAAATCAAAGTATTTTCCCCTTTACCTGTAGTGCTGTTTATCAGTCTAGACTGTTTAGGTGTGAATTGCCAAATGTTGGAGATATCAGCTGTAGAGATGTCTGTCTTTTCTCAAATATAACGGAACTGATGTTTACATCTCATGCTGTTACCAGCACGAGCTTCTTGTTTGTGAGTAGATGCACGCTTTCTTCTGCGCAGTGATACTGTTGGCGAGTGTTGTTTGGTAGAAAGAAAACAGTTTCTACGTGAAACTGCCCACAACAAGGTCTGTGGATTGTTGTAAAGACAAACTGCTGTTGAGTTTTTCAAAGGTATTTTCTGGTGCTTTGAGCACCACAAGCAAACGCTGTCTAGTTACATCATATTCGACTGAGGGTCAGACACCTCCATGGCCGATATCTTCAACACTCAGCATCTCACACCAAAACAATCTAGACTGAAAGATAGATCGACGGGTAAGAAAAAAAATCTGCATTTTTGATTTTTAGGTGAACTGTCCCTTAAATATTGTTACTAAGACCACCTTCAGGATTTACCTGATACTGGTCGAATTTTTCCAAGTGTTTATATAATTGTGCTTTTTTTTGTACATGAGTATCTTTTTCTGTTTTTATTTACCCTCATTATTTTGTTAAACATCATTAGATATTATGGAAGTGTTTATGTAACGACTCATGTCATAGTATTAAATGCTGAGCTTTTTACATATTAGGTGTAATAATTATCTTTAACGGTGCACCAATAAACAACAATATGGAGAATAATCTAAAACATAAAAATTAAGAATTCTGCTAGTATCGGTTGTGTTGGTCATAGTTGCACCTTCTGGAGGGAAGCGTCATCCATAAACTTTATTTTCTTTCAATTTCAGGAGTGCATGTCTGGCAGGTGTCACTTTTATGTGCCTCCTTTCTTCTTACGACTTTCCCTCAAGCTGATGAAATAATAAGTGTTACAGAGAGAGAAAGTAGTGTGATGATCACCCGAGGTCATTTTCATGTAAAGTATTGTTGACATCTAAGGGTGCATTTTTTTGTCTGGAAGAAAAAAAAATCACAAAAGTAAATCCTCTGATGGGTGTGTGTGTGAGTGTGTGTGTGTGTGTGTGTGTGTGTGTGTGTGTGTGTGTGTGTGTGTGTGTGTGTGTAACACTGATAAAGCCTTTAGGGACAAAAACATTTTTCCTTTTATATGTTTGTTTATTGTTTTTCAATAAATACTCATTAAAGTGCAAATCATAACAGCAATATCATGCAGTGCATAACAAGAGAAATCCAAACCCCAATCAGACAGAGACAGGGAGAGACAGTTGAAACACACAGTCTCATTCTCTCTCACTCACACACACACACACACACACACACACACACACACACACACACACACACGGGCAGAGACACACCCTTCCACACATTCTTTCACAATAACCAGTGTGCACACACATACTTCATACAACATACACTGGGGTATTTAAGGTTACACTTATCATAAGAACCCCTTAACAGATAAACAGCCTCGCTGTTGCAAATACTCACTTTGGTACAACACGGTAAAGTCTGTATTTGATAGGCCCCCTGGCATGTTTCCCAGCTCTAAACACAGATTAGAGTTTACATGACGAACATGCCACTGGTAGTTGCATACAGCTGTAATGGTACAGTACTACATCTGACAGTAAATACTGGATATATCCGGAGTTTTTTAATACGACCCATGACCTCTCCCAGATAGTGCACTTTGTTGATCAATATTTTGTTGTCACGAGCAGCAGAATCAGGAATGGATGCATAATGGGCCAGATCCTGACGTGACCAAAGTAGCTCACTACCCAGACAGAACAAGTCATTTTAAGACACAGCAAGAGTGTGATACAGAGGTTTGACTGAAGAAAAGGGATTAGTGTTTAAAATCTGTATGCAGTGGCACGTGTCTGGCAGCAGGAAGCACAGTTTCTCCCTGACATCAGAGTATAGTCAGTCAGTGGTGGATGTGACGTCATAGACAGAAAAGGCAACACCGACACAGTAACAGAAAACATGTACTAAAGGGTTTCAGCAAAGTTTCAACCAAAAGCCTTCACAATGCTCTCATAAGGCAAATACTACTGACTCCATTTAAAATTGAGGCAGACAATAATAATTGAGAACACAAAGTACAGTTATAAAACTCTGTTGGACAAGTACTCAGTTAAAAAACACTGTAAATGGTTGAATAATTAACCGATGCGTGTGAACCTTGGGGTTGGGTATCGGTACTTGATACATTTAAGGTGTCAAGTGAACTAATCAAAGTATCGATAAGTCTCCAGTCAAAAGACACCTGCATTTAATCCTTTTTCACGCTTTGAGTCTGATCCCAGACCGTCGCGGCTGCCTGCTGGAGCAGCGAACTTTTCATTGCTAAAGTCTCCGGAGCCTCTCTCCTTGGCAGATGATCAGTTCGTCATCTGCCCCGTTAGTGTGAGATAACAGAAGCCAAGGGTAACATCCAACGCCAACCGTTTAACAGTCCAAACTAACTATCTGTTGTGCCCGTCTCTGGAGCTGCTCTCCTCTGCAAACAGTCAGTTCAACATCTGCCCAGTTAGCCAAAGCTAACACAGCAGCAGCGGCTAACATTCAACACCACAAATTAACACCAACGTCAAACAGTGCGCCTCTGTCATTAATCTATAAATAACCATTAAGTAACATTTGCCATGTGATGCCAACAGTTAGCCCTGTCACTGTGTGTGTGCAGCTGGGCAAACTCTCACAGCTGTCCCCAGCACAGAGCTCACACTCCTGCAGCAGTAGCTACAACCCATACATTCTGCGATTCGGTAAAGTCGAGCGCTGTGTATTTGATAGAGTTGGTAGTTCAGCGAGCCAACTTGCCACTAAAACGATCAAAAGTATGGCTACACACCGCTCCATTAACATTATGGATATAAAATGAAGTTCTCTATTGGTATTTGTATCACTTTTAAGTCACTGGTTACGTAATTTTTTAAATGATACTCAGTCCTCGTGAACCTCCAACATGCCCAAATTCTTCCCATTATTCTAAAATATTATCCCACCACTCATATTTTATACTGACTATATAAAATAATATTTTAAAACATTATGCCCCTTTCTAACAAGTTTTATCACAAACCCCTATTTGTGTCACCAGTCTAAAGTAGAGTACGCACTACCGCCAACCTGTTCTACAAAGAGGCAACAGTCCAGTGCTCCCCATCACAACAAAAAGGCTGCTTTAAAACTGAGAACAAACCCAGAGACAGACAGACAGGAGGATCTTAGCAGCACCAACTTCACTTTCACTTTCACACAGATTTTGAAAACATATAGCATGACAACACCAATGCATAACTTGGCTATGGTATGATCTGACAGGACACTGCAGAACATTTATAAAGTAATAATACCACTGAAACATAGGAAGAGAAACAACAGATACAGTAAAGCTTATGTATCCACAATAAGAGTGTGATGCAATAAAACAGTAAATCTGCAAATAAGTTTTAAAGTGCAGACTGAACAGACGATACAGACACCAGCGCAAAAACATCATGTCCCTTTGTCACTTTCAACTATATCTACCGATCTCACAAACCACTGCAGAGACCCTCCGAACAAAGTCAGTAAGAAAAACAACAATCACGTGACACACTCTACCCATCTGATCTCCACTACACACACTGGCTCATGCACACACTCTCCATAAATATGCACTGAGTTACTGTGCTGCATTCTTTAAGGCAACTGGAGAAAGGTTTCTGTGGCTTATTCTGTCCTGCAGCAGATACACACCATCTCACGAGGATTTATCATCTTCTGCTTTTATCAATAATTGTCATGACCTCGGACACGGGGGCTAATTATGTTTATTACAGCTAATACGATTAGTAGCAATTTTGAAAATTGACTGACTATTGAGGTAATTTATCAGGTAAATATTAACATTTGCTCAGAGAAAATCAACTTCAAGACCTCGAATTAGGCTCTAATTTCTGATGTACATTTTTCTCATTTTAACAAAAAGCTTAAGGGGAAAAAAGACGAAAATAGTTAATAATTGTAGCCCTCAAAATTCCTTCACTCTCCATTACAAACAGCACACAGCGTCTGTCTTTTTCAGCTTGCTGCTTATGTGACAGACTGCCATGTCTGTCCTCCTGATATCACCGGCCTGCTTGCGTTTTTTAAATTACATTCTGGGCATGCATGGCTGAGCAGCATATTAGCAGTTGCTCAACTTGTCATTTGTTAAGGACTAAACTGAAGTGTGGAGGGGTCTGTGTGTGTTGCATATTTTTGACAGCTATTGAATGCATAAAATGATGGTTGTGTGTGAAAATAGCAGATGTACAGTATACACGGCGGAAAAACACACAGTCAATTGCTGTCCAAAAAAAAGAAAGAGATTATATAGTGGTTGCGGAAGCTCATGTGAGATGGTGTGTATCTGTACGTCAACACTAAATGCAGGACACCGTTCGTACCATGCAGTATTATCGTCCTACTATCCTGCCTCTCTAGTTTCATTAATCTTCTACAATCTATTCAAAATCAAGATAAAACTCTACGCTGATGCAGTGCATAAATAATGTAACTACAGTGCCTAAAAAACTCGCTCAAAAATAAATATGGATCTGATATCTAAATAATAATAATATTTTTCTGGAGTAAAAAGTCTGTTATTTGGTTCATCCTTTGTCAACCTTTTAAGCTACGTAATATGATTGTAATATAAATATAATATACATGGATAACAAAAGTTTCTTTACAAACCATATAATATAAAACCTGAAAATAAATTTTACATGTGCTAACGTTCCCCCAGACACAGATTTAATGTCAATTTTAATCATCAAGACAAGAAGCTAAACTGACCTCGGATCAGTGTCTGGGGGAAACTCAGCAGGTTTTCCTGCCATTGATGATGTTTCAGCAGTTGATAGAAGATTGAAGGTATTTGTGGGAGGAGTTACAGTGGACTTGACCTTTGCTGACTCCAACACGACTGTGAACTGTGACCTATTGCCACTCACTTTGCTGGCCTCCGCTATGTCACAGATGCCAGTCCAAGGATCAGTTTTCACAAGCTGTGGCTGGATGTTTCAACTCCCAAGACTATGATCCAAGGACTGCGTCAAAATGAGAATAAAGAAGCTACTAATCTGCCTTTCCAAAAAAGGATTCCTCTCTGTGTCTCCCTAATCTGAGGTGAAAGGCATTGCTTTTCAACTGGAACAGAGATGGAGAGGAGACAGAGAGAGGAAGTCACTCCGAGCATCTACACTTCCTACGTCCTGGATCAGCATTTGGCTTCAAAACCCCACTGACATCCAGGTTACAGCGAGGTCAGGAGTCGACAATGGGTCTCAGCGTGCCAGCGTAGTGATGAGACTGGCGCACATTTCAAAGAAGTCCATGGTGTGTGATCCCTGACGGGGGGTGAGAAGAGGGGAGCTACCAGACAGTGACCCGGGGAGGGAGGAGCTGAGCTGGGGAAGATCAATCGCTGGACTTGCTGAATCAATGCTCAGTCTGGGTCTGTGGAGGCCGGCTGTGGAGCCCGACCTCTGAGGAGTGGATGAACCCGATTTAAAGCCCACCGCCTCAATGATGTCATCTGGGGGTCACATGAGCAGAGAATTGTAGCATCAACATTCAATAGGAGTGAACTCCTAGTAACCAGTTAGTAAAATATGTAAATATTTTAATATTAAAAGTTTTGGGAGTGGATGCCCCAGATAAAAAAGAAACTTGGCGTTCAGAGGAAAGACTCGAGCAACAAAAAAGACTTGAAGAGAGCCCTCTTGGGGTTGGGGAAGATCCGGCAAGCTCACCTGCAGGCATGCATCATAGGCATGGTTGTAATAACTCTCACTGCCAGAGGGCGGAGACAAAAGTTCTGCACTTCAGCTTTAATATAAATTCAAGTAAATTATGTCTTTAACTGAAATCGAAAAACAAGCAGAGGAAGGAGATCTCCTGTGCCACTCATACTTCTAACTTTGAATCTGTGTGTGTGTAAAAGCCAGACAGTCTTGCATAAAGAAAAGCCCATGGTTATGTACAGTACTTGTGTATTCTGAAAAATATCTAAATCAGTGCCAAATTTAATAATGTAGGTGAAAAAGTGCAACTAAGCAAACATACTGAATAAATGTTCTTTGTGCTTGCATTTCTAAAAGAGGTGACCTGTTAGCGGCTGAAATGGAAGTGCAATTTACTGCTAAGACAAGTACTAAAAGTGCATTTAGATCTACATAAACACACCTCAGCTGTTCCAACTCCACTAACTCAGCCAAAGCTCATTTTAGAGCCACATATAGGAACAGCAATTGAATTACAAAATATCGGCACTGATGCAAATGCTTTTTTACTATCACCTACTCTACAGTAAAGTCATATACAAAGTGCATTAAAACATTGGGGGGTGGGGCTTTAAGATTTGAATTTGCTTTGAAGTATGTGTGTATGTATGACTATGACTAACCATCGATGCTCTTGAAGTCGAGGAGGTAGGATCTGTTGTCCACCTGATAAAGCTGCAGGCTCATTTTCACCAGGTTTCCCGTCACTGGATTCTTCCTCCGCACTCGCAGGTGATATGGGTTCACGACCTACAACAAGTAATAACAATCTTGTTTGCACATAGACTTTTTTGTGCGCTTTATTTATGTGTGTTTAAGACATATCCTATTACCTTCCAGTCAAAGCTGAGTTGTCTCATAGCCCTGTATACTTCAGCCATGATATCATACGGTCTGCTCTGACTCCTGATACCCAGGTGCCACTTGGCTTTCTTCACTGCCAGCGGCTTGGGCCGAGTTGTGTTGAGAGCGTCCAGAGGACAACGAGCCTTGGGGCTGTCGGCCAGGAGCGGAGGCATCCTCTCTGGGTGGGGTTTGACACCGGGGGGCAGCGGCATGCCTTCTTCTATGAAAGAGCCCTGGGGAGGACTGGAGGCCAAGTAGAACTCGCTGGCCTGCGTCATGATGCGCCGGTTGTCTATTATAAGGTGATAGGCTACTGCTAGCTGATCCTGCACGGACAGAGAGACAATTGAAGACTTAATTAAATGAAGCTGAGGACCTTCAAATTAGTGAAACAGACAAACATCTCTGAACTGTGAATGTGCTTCATGTACCTGAGGATCCCCGCTGTAAAGGCTGGACACAACCTCGGACTCTGTGCATTCAAACTTCTCACACACTTCCCTGACGGCCTCTTCGTCCAGGACTGTAGCGTCGTATGAGGGGTCCTCAGGGAACAGGTAGCCTGGCAGGTCCTGCTTAAACCATTCATGTTCCCTGATGGAGGAGAGCATTAAAATGATCAGTCTGAACTACAGAACTAAATCTAATGGTGATTTTGGTTGATGATTAGTGTCAAAATGATCAGAGAAGGTTGAGAACCTGATGTCTTTGATGGTGGCTCTTTTCAAAGGGTCCACCTGCAGCATGAGCATGAGCAGCGAGGCCACCGAGCGAGTCAAGTACTCTGGGATGTAAAAGACGCCTCCTCTGATCTTTTTGAACAGCGTGGGGACGTGCTCATCATCAAAGGGCAGGGTGCCGCACAGCAGGGCGTACAGGATCACCCCACAGCTCCAGATGTCAACCTCTGGGCCTGCATAGAGTCTGATGCAGTGATGAGAAGATGTGATACTTAACAAACAAAAAGATCCACAAGATACACAATCTACCACTCTTGAAGAACCGCTGGAAAAGGAGGTAGCACGTTTATAACTTTTAACTACCATTATATAGCTTTTACACATAAATACTAATTTATGATTTATGACACAAATGCACATGCATGGTTGAGGTGATATACATTCCATCTATTGGCTGTACAGTTTTCTATTGATCTACAGGTGGTGGTAATGCGCCAAGAAGAGCAGCAATCTGCCACCAAGAGCTGTAAAGAAGAAGACTTCAAGCTGGTAATGTACCATTTAAATTACTTTAGAAAACCAGCTTTACTAACTGTTTTATGAGGAAGTACATGCATTCAGCATATTTGTTAGACCGTAAGCATACACACAGAGTTTTGGGGAGTAACAGTAACAGTTGTAACATTAGTTTGTTTAGAAGAAAACTTCACAGGGCAACTCATAAGGCTGTTTTCTGTCAGGCTGGGTCTCATTCAGTGTTTACTGCCACATCCACACTAATACCTTTTCATTTTAAGAAGGCATAGCACTACGTTTGCACCTAGGTTCCAGTGTTTTGCAACTCCTAAAACAGAGACCTTTGAAAATGCTGCTGACTCCATTTTAGTTTGAAAACTCTGGGGTCCCATTTTAGTCTGCACGGGAAGAAACAAACTTTTGAAAACGATGACACAAGACACCCATGCGGCCCAGTTATAAGTCACAGTATATCAAGCCAGTACAATATAGCGAAGTCTACATAATAATAATAATAAGAAGAAAAATAATATCTTGGATTTATATAGCGCCTTTCATGGGACCGAAGGATGCTTTACAAGAACACTACATACCTTTTGTGATTTCATCCTTCTTAGGTGTCTTCTCTTTTCTCATCACCATGACTTCCTCTGGCGATGGACAGTGCTCCTGGTACTGATATGTCCCCATATTTGTTTTGCAACAATTGCCAGTCTTTTTTTGCCGCTGCTTTGACCACCTTATACTAATGTATGACTTTCAGTAACAGATACATCTTGTCCTTGGCTCAAGCAAAAAAGTCTCACTTTTCGCCATCTCCATACTGTTTTAGCAACTAACTGAAGAGTATACAATCTGCTTCCTGTTAACGCCAGCACGCACATGCCCAGCAAATTGTCATGTGATATGTAATTTCAGGTGTGTTAGTATGGATGGAGAACTTTTCTGAAAAGGTGCTAAAATGTTTATATTTACAGAGATCCCTTTCGTTTTAAAACATTCTCGTAAAATGAACACATATTCGTGTGAATATGGCCTAAGTCACAAACTATTTCGTTCCCTACAGCCTTGAACATAATGGTGATTCAGTAATTGTCTTCTAAACATATATAATGGCGATTATCCATATAGCCTTAAACACGTGACCACACATACACACCTTCCTGAGATGACCTCTGGAGCAGCATAGTTCGGTGAGCCACAGCTCGTCCGTAGAAACTCCCCATCTGACATCATGTTTGACAGACCTGTTGGCCAAAAACAAGACGTATTAGCACCCTTCAGTCTTTTCTCTGACAGTGACACAGACTAATGAAACAATCCTCTGTTATCATATTATTGCTATTGATCCTTTGGTTAAATTGCACATGGCCTGCCACAGGGAGGGTGAGAGTTATACACCATGGACACCACTGATATCTTTATCCTCGTTTACCCGCCAAGACTCTAAGCTCTAAACACAAAGCTCATCTAATTGGATGAGCTTCTCTGTGCCTGCCAGGGCCAAACGCTAAACACCAGACACTCTGCGACGTGCTGACCTTCTCTTTATCTTTTATCCCTGTTCCTTTAACACCCTCCCTCTCGCTGCTCACCAGTGTCTGTTGCTCTCAGCCAAAACACTCCTCCTGCTGTACAGCCCTGCTGCACCCCCACGATTCCTTCCCTATCAGATGACACTGGGCCTCAAGGTTTCCTGCCAGACATGATATGAGACCTGGCCGTTGCTAGGGGGATCTCTCTCCACCCCACACACCCTGCTGCGCAAAGGGTCTTTGTGAAAATATTTCTCTTTTTCATAGTCGTATTGCATCAGGCGCCGTCTCTTAACCAATCAGCTAGAACAATTATGCCACAACTGATAAGAAACTTGGCGAGAAATTCCTCTTTATTTAATCATGAGGTTAACAGGTGCGTGATGGTGATTTCACACTTTTCTACATGTGTATAATTAAGTGTATAATTACGCATTGTCCTACAACTCTAAAACAAATGTTGCCTCTGCTCAAATTACTTGGTAATTCCACTCAGCTCTGCCACAAACTCTGCGTCTTTGTCTTTCTCATTCCCCCCCGTGAACATATTTTGTTTTGCTTTTCTCTTCTTATATTCCCTAACAATTCTTCTGCCTCCGCCTTGAACAGTAACTCTGTTGTCTGGGGATCTTACCGAAATCGGCTATCTTGGCATTTTTGCTGGCATCCAGTAGGACGTTCTCAGGTTTGAGGTCTCTGTGGACCACCATGTGCCTGTGGCAGTAGTCAACAGCTGAGATAATCTGCTGGAAAAGACGGCGGGCTTCTGTGTCCTCCACCTGAAAGACACAATAAGAGAGGACATGATTGGGCTGTGGCTGTAAAGATTATTTCTCTGATTGTGTGGAAAGAATGGTGGATCATGAAGTTTTGTGGTGTCTTGTTTAGAGCAAATGTATCATGTTCAGGGATGGGCTGTTATGGCTTTGAGCCCAGGTAAAGTTCAAGGAGGATTATTCTATTAAAAATAAAGTCCCCAGTCCCCAGAGGAGGATGTCTCTACATAGCTGTCAGTATCAGTTCAGGGTCTTGAGTGTTTGTGTGGAAAATCATGCTTTACTTAAAGTTTAAATCTCATAAAAGTGAAAGTGAACATTTAAATAAGAGTAAATCTGCCAATAAAATACTCATTGACAGCTCAGTTAGAAAGGTGGAGCAGTGAAGGTGTTAGGAAAAACATGACTCCTAAACTATGAATCATATCACTTGGAAGTTTAAAACAGTGGTTTAAGGAAGGAGAAGCAAAATATTTTGGTGTAAATATATGTAAGTGATGGGAATAGCTTTTTAAATATTGTATATTAAAACAGTATTTTGTAACAGTAACAGTATTTTGATGTCTCTATAGAATATGAATAAATTCAGAAAATGTTTTGAAAAAAGCTCATATGATTTACCTTAAGTAACATAAAAACACACAAATAGTAGCATGTTTATGATTGCTTAAGTCAACATTGGAGTCACCACAACAACTGCCAAATACTCAAAGTGACAGTTCATCCCATAATCAAAAACAGATAATTTATCTCTTAGCTGTAGTGCAATTTATCAGTCTAGACTGTTTTGGTGCGAGGTGCCGAGTGCTGAAGATATCAGCCGTAGAGATGTCTGCCCTCTCTCTAAAATAATGGAACTAGACGGCACTCAGCTTGTGGTGCTCAAAGCGCCAAAAAAATATGTTTGAAAAACTCAACAGCTCGAAACACAACTCAACAGTCTCTTTCCAGAAATCACGACCTAGTTACTCAAGATAATCCATAGACCTTGAGGTGAGCAGTTATGTGTAGGAACTATTTTCTTAGCTTAGCTAGGTTAGTGGTATTAGGTGAGCTAGCAGTAGATTCAATATAATGATAATGTTAATAATAATCATAATCATAATAATAACGTAACTGGTGTTTAATAGAAGTTGGTAATACACTCTAAATACCACCTCAGACACTGCTTTGTAACACATTTATCAAGTTTTATCAAGTTTGAGCTGTGACTCAGCTGTATTCTATTGATGCAGTGACCACTAGAACCCGGTGAATGTGGATTATGAGGATAATACCAGTCAATTAATAGGTTAAATTGTCTTACCCGTCCATGTTTGCAGATGTAGTCAAACAGCTCACCTCCTGACACATACTCCATGACCATGAAGAAGTCTGTGGGTGTACTGATCACCTGGTACCTAAAACATAAAAACAAATATATTTACTGACATGAAAATTCTGGACATTAATTAACATAAACTCTTTTACATAATAACTCTAAGTTTTAATCTAACCTTAAACACAACAATAGGCTTTTATCTAATCTCTAAACCAAATTTATTTCCTTCAAAATATACACAGAATAAAGATACAGAGACAAATACATGGAAAGGTGAGGCTAAGCTGTGATGTATGGCTGCTGAGTGTAGGCATTATTTCATAAAGGTCAGGTATACTAAAATGCAGGCCCAATCTCATGAATGGTTGCTCTTGTGAGATTCTGCACTTTATCACAATCTACTTTATTCCTGTCGAGCCGCGAGTTGCACAACACGGCCGGCGCCGTGGGAGAAATATACACAAACCAAATCACGCACACACACACACATTCTAGGAAATCTAAATAGTGAGAGCACATGAGGGAAATGTTAAGACATTTATTCTAATTCATTTCATTTTATGCTGGTTTTACAAACAGTGCAGTTTCCATGCCTGAAGCTGCCTGTAACAGTGCAAGCAAAATGTTTATGCACCTAAAATCTATGGGTTTGTGAATGTATATGTACGTGACAGCATGTTCCACAGCACTCAAGCTCACGACCTGAGAGCTCACATATCTGCCATAGCTTACAGTGTGACAGTGGACTAACCCTGACCTAAAAATAACACAGAGATTGTTGAGAGAGACATGGACTGACAAGGAGAAAGAGAAAGATGGGACACAAGGTCAAATAAATAACCCAAGACGAGTTAAGACACCTGAATGAGGACAGAAATTTAGTCATGCAGGAACTACAGCAACTTCTATCATCTTCACTGGATATTTAAACTAACCAGAAGTGTGTGTGCATTGGTATGTTTGTGTGTTCCTTCTCCTGGGAGCCCTGTGGGCATGCTCAGTACAGCTCAGCCGTAGCTGTAGTAAACAAACAGGAACGAACAAAGCATGCCACAACGCAGAGGGAACACAACATAGCAAGGAGCCCACATTACAACAGACACTAATTTAAGAGAGCTCAGTTATATCTCTGCGTTGGCACTGAGTCTTAAAATCTGATAGAAAGGATGTGTCGTCTTTCTCCACTTACAGCTTGATAATGTGTGGGTGTCTGAACAGTTTGAGATTCTGGATCTCTCGTTTGATCTTTCCAACAACATCGAGACTGCGGATCTTTTGTCTGTTTAGGATCTTTACAGCCACTTTATGGCCTGTCAACTGGTGCTCGCCAACTGAAAACAAAAGAATACAGATATGAAGCAGATACAGATGGTAAAACCACATAGCGGCTCATTATAAACAAGACAGTTACAAACAGTTACATAGGGTTGCAACGGTATGAGAATTTATGGTACGAAAATATCAGAAATATCGCAGATTCGTGTTATTACAGAATTATTATTATTATTATCAGGCAGAATGATCCTTAGAGAAATGAACACAAGGGTTAATTTAGGCTGAACAAACATTTTATTAGTATAATCTAAACTTTAAAAATGTTTGAAATTATGCGTAAAAAGTCTTCCTTTTGTGAATTATTAAATTAAAGGTAAGATTCTCCATCCAGTTCAATTTCATAAAAAAGCAAATGTACAGTATATTGCCGCAACCCTTCAGTTAAGTAATATACTGTATAGTGGACCAAATGAGGCAGAGGCACTAATGACTTAGGGTTTCATTTACGTAACTGTTGCACAAAAGAACTGCAACTAATAATTATTTTCACTATCGATTAATCCACCAATTATTTTCTTGATTAATTGCTTAGTCTATAAAACGTCCAAAAAATGTGAAAAATGCTCATCACAATTTCCCATTTTTTTTGGTCTGACTTACAGTCTAAAACCCAAACACTCTTCATTTACTATCATACATGACACAGATAAGCAGCAAATTCACACATTTAAGAAGTCCAAATGGGCAAATGCTTGACATTTTTGCTTGAAAAATGACTGAAATTATTAAAATAGTTGGTGATGAATTTTCTCTCAATTCAATAACTGATTTATTGACAGATCGTTGCAGCTTTATTGCACAGCAGGCTTCAACAGAACAGTAATTTTTGTTATTGTGCATTGTCTGTCAATTGTAGACCTTTTCTGCTGGCCATGTCTTTAATCGTTCAGGGTTTTGGAGCTACCTGCATGCTCTGAAGGCTCAGAGGCCACGTTGGTATTGTATCTGCCAACACGTGTTAAAAGCTTGACTACTACATCAGTTATAATACATTAATACAAGAAGTGGATAAACTGCTCTAACTCCTGCAACAGGATTATCCTAAAAAAATAATAATAATAAATACCACTAGAAAGCCATTATCATTAGGAAAATGTAATTAAATTTAGCATTTAAACAATATGGGTATAAACAGAATTCTCCAATATTTTTTTTTGCATTTTACCCATAATACAGAAATTACTTAAAATGTAAGGTTAGCTATGACTTGATGTGAGTTTTATTAAAACAATACGGGTATAAACTGAATTATCCAATAAATCTGACTAATTACTTGAATGCATTTTCCCCATCATACAGAATTTACTTAAAATCTAACGCTAGCTATGACTTGAGGTGGGTTTACCCCCTGCTAAGCTAATACATCCCTCAGACTGCGCACACGAGAAACAGGCTGGCTGAGCGTGGACTTAAGGCTCACAAGGTCACGCAGAGTGTCTGAAAACTAGCTAAGAAAACTGAAATAATATCCTATAATAGGCCTCCCCGGTAAAACTTTACGCCTGTTTTCGGTTTTCGCGACTTACTTAACAAGCTAACATTAGCATACAAAGGGATAACATATCGGACTAGCTTGACGGTTTATAAACATTGTGTCAGTTAGTAACAGTATGCTCACGCGCAGGGTTTCGGGTAAACTGAAAGCTTCACAGTCGTCCTTTACCGCAACACGGGCAGAGAAATGCCGCTTAAACTCCTTGTTTTTAACATTTAACGATAATAATGTGAGTATGACTGTGCATCTCCTTGTAGCTGTTGTCCTCCAGGTAATTTCACCTGCCATAGCTGATAACAGTAGCTAAAGAGGGGGGCTTCGGTGAAAGAATTTGACTTTCAAGCTGGCGGATTCTCGAAGCATATTTACGCTTTAAATCCCTCCCGTCGCCCCCGTTAAAGCGCTCAGCTACGCAAACTGCTCACTGGCCGCCGGCAAGTTTAACACAGTCCGTTGAGGGGGGAGGCACGGACGGCGACTACTTCATATTACTCCCAACTGAAACAACGTACACATTCAGCTCGGCATGACACAAAAGCATGACTTAACTCTTCACTTTGCCGAATGTTCCCACTCCGAGCGTGTCGCCGAGGATGTAATGGCCGATTTTTACCCTGCCTTCGTGTTTCTGTTGTTGCCGCTCTGCCATCTTCTCCGTTACCGACGGCTGGGCTCGCTCGGTGCGGCGGGTGTGCTGCCTGCCTGCCTATGGAGCGCACGGAGGGGCGGGGCGCTTCACTCCTGTCACTGCGAGGAAAGCGAGAAGCACCCGAGGACTCGACCCCCCGCTGAACGCGCGCTGTTAGGTTTACGGTGAACGCTGTAAATAACTGCTTTCCCTGAGGCCATATGGCATCTGACGTAAAGCGTAGACTGTCTAGCACAACCGGGATAATCTCTCCAAGAGCCCAGCGACCTCTGCCATCTACCCTGCAGGTGTGTGTCCCCCACTGACTCGACTTTTGCACATATCAATTACCAACCCTCATATATAAGCCTCTATACCTACAGCAGGTCTGATCTAAAATTAAAACATAAATTAAAATAGCCACGAGCAACATGTTTTAATCAGGGATACTCAGGTTGCTCTGCTTAGGGGCCACTTTTGCAAAATGACAGTAAGCCAGGGGCCACTCACAGCAGCCCATACATGTTTCTGGGATTTTAGGACATTTCTAGGACTTATGCACATTCAGGATTTGAAGAAATGTCTATGTCAGCACATTTATAGCATTTTGTTCGAGGACTTCAGGTCGTTTCTGTGATTTTAGGATGCTTCTGGGGTTTTAGCACATTTTTAGGATTTTAGGAGATTTCTAGGATTTTAAGAAATTTAAAGGATTTTAAAATTTCTGGGATTTTAGGATGTTTCAATGATTTAAGGAAGTTTTATAGGATTTGAGGTTGTTTCTAAAATTTTAGGACATTTCTAGGATTTTAAGAAATTTCTATAGAAATGTCTTAGGATGTTTCTAGGATTTTAGGGCATTCCTAGGACTTTTCAAGAATAAAATAATTATTAGAAAACGGAATAATAATCATAAATATACAATATAACAAACTGCCATTACTGTCTTACTTTCTATACATCTACTGCATTTTGCATGTGGTTTGTGCAGTTGGTGTGTCTCATTTTAATTACTTTCAAATGTATCCAAAAGTAGAAAACTAGAATGTAGTAAGAGTTTTATGAGGGCTGTATTGCTGTTGACTGATTTAGTTTTTGTTAGTATTTAATAAAAATGTAATAAAAAGGGTAATTAAAAAGTCACCCAAAAAGTCACAGTATGTGTGCCTGTCCTGTATGGTACTCAATCGTATGCTGGCTTCCTAAAATGTCACTCAGTCATCAAAACTTTCAGAACCTGTGATCTAAGATATTTTTATTCATTTTTTTAATGTTATAAAATGGTTAGTGTAGCTGTTGAGTTTCTAAAATTTTCTCTTGGGGAGAATTTTCCCCTCAGACTCCCCTTGAGGGTCGGGTTGCAAAGGGTGTAGATTGAAAACGGTTGTCCCCAAAGTTACTTGATTACGGCCCTGATAATACTTCTGAAAGACAGCACCCACTGTTTGCAAAATATGGAATGAAACGTTAACGGAAGAGCATGCATGGATGAATTATTGTTTTTGTTTTGCATCCATAATCCCTAGTCATAGGCCATCAGAACAGTTTCAAGTGTCAACAAGTCTATATTTCTATTGGCTGTCAAACTGGTCAGTCAGTTTCATTGTTATTCTCACAAACAGGTGCATCCCATAGGCTACTGTTGACGTTGTCTCTGCAGTCAAATTACACTTCGTGTCATATTTATCTTATTTGTTACTCCCCATATCTATCGCATCAATCCCTGATTTAAACTGAATCAAATCAGATTGTATTTTTAAGTGTTTAATTGTAATAATCTTCCATTACCTTCTGTTCCAGACTGGGCTGGTGAAATGATGGATGCAGGAGTTGCCAGGAAGGCGAGACTGAGGTGAGTTGTTCATATCTAACCACTAGATGGCAGTGTAAGTTTAATTTATCATTATAGTATCAGTATTACTCAGAACTGCTGCTGCTATTTTGTGCAGATGGCAAGAGTCCTCTTTGAAATTGGGAAGCATTTGAGAAGCTGTTATTAAAAGGTTTTCGTAGCAAGTTTTTTTTAAAGGATTAAACCCTTTCTCTTTAAATACATGCCAACGTGTAAAGTAATCAAAGTGATCAAATTAAAATTTCCTCTGATAAATCTGCAATTTTACAACACCAACTCTAGAAGCAAGTCCTTATAACACATCTTCTCAGAAAAGCAAATAACGCAACAAAAAAAGATGAATCATGAACTTCTGTATATACTTTGTATGGACACTTACAGAATACAGAGTACACAGAGACTTATATTAAAGTATTGGCAAAATACACAAAAAATGTCCTATTAAAGGTAGATTAAAAAAATAAAATCTAATTCATATTTCAATGAACTATTTCATAGAACTGAGAGTTTTGCAAGTGTCCAATGATGGTCGTTCCTTCGTCTTGTCAAACTGAGGAGATTTATGAGATTAGCAATGCCACAGTTTTTTGGGGAAAAGGCTGTTTTTGTAATGAATTTGTCCCATCTCCAATTACATACTCTGAAACGCTCCACTATAACTCCAGTGCGCCTGTCATACCTCACGGAACCACCGGGGGCGCTGTGTCCCTGCAATGCCGTTTCCCCCCCACTAGTGACCAGTCTCAGAAAGTTTTCCATGCAGCGATGGAGGTTATTGCCCACCGCTAGCACAAGAGGGAAGAGGGCTGAGCCTTGAAGCTGCTGGGGGAACTTGAAGAGAGCAGGGGGAGGAGGAGGAGAAGAAGGATTGATATAACAAGAGCGGCTGTCGGTGCGCAGCGCAACTCACTCCAAGTCTTTGAACCAAGACCGACAGATAAAGGGGAGCGGGCTTTCCATTCATTACGAGCACAGGCAAACTTTTTCTTCCTTGAGTCCGTGGCGCGGGTCCGTTCACCACATCACAATCATATTTTTAATCTGTTTTTTTGTAAAACGAGACATCAGCAAACTTTACGAGACCTCCGCGCAGGGAAGCGTGCTCCCTGCTGAATTGCATGACATTTCTTTTAAGGACTTGAGACAGACTTTCTTCACCTACCTACCTACCTACCTACCGCGTGGTGTGGGATTTTGAGCTGAAACGGGGACTTCTCCAATGCAAAAGTACATGTATGAGAAAGCAATGGCACAAGAGACAAGGAACGGAGGAACCTCTACGTTAAATAACAACAATGGTGTTGACAACAGTAAGAAGAAGCTGCTAATAGCGCTCGACATCTTCTGTCTTCTACTCGGTAAGTTTATGAAAGAGTTTAATTTGAATTGTTTACTTTTTGGGCTCAGATCAGCTGATTTGCACGATGGCACCTTGAATTCACACACACACAAAAAATGAGAAACAACAGACAGATTAACCCGCGCTTTCTAATGGTTGGCAGTAAAAGCCTTATCGTTTTAAAAGTATTGCCTGTTATCTGTCACCACAAGACAACTTAATCTGTAACATCCCCTTATCATGCAGCTCCAACACACCAACCCATGCTGGAGAAGCGCGGCACAAAACATTTAAGGCTTTCACATTGTTAAAAATGGTGTTTATAGTGTGCAGTCTTCAAATAAAACAACCCAAACATGGCATTTATCAGTTAATATAAGAGAAACTTTGACATTCTTGTGATTGTCTAACACATGCATGTTACTGAGACAGCAACATGAAACTGTTGTCATCACATCATCTGTCGATCAATTTTCAAGTTTACAGAGCATCATTGGGACCTAGATGCTCCTACCAACATGCCCCAAGCATAAATGTTTTCAAGTGTTGTAACCTGCCCTTTTATTGCCCTTTAACCCTTTGAAACCTGGATCAACATCACGTTTCTTGTGCTGCATTCAGACGCCTGTCAAAAACATTTAAACCCTTGAAACCTGAACAAATTGGTGTGATTTTGTCAGCAATTGGCAAGAAATGTCCTGCAAAATGCAAGAAATGTGTAAAAAAAAGAGAGAATTACAAGAAAATATTTTTAAAAACTAGGGGAAAATGCCCCAAAAACTATAGTTCTGATCATTATATATTTAAAATTATGTTACACAATGTATGTGTATATCTTATATGTAAGCATTTTTATCTTTTCTTTTCAGGTCACTTTTTAAAACTTTTTGCTATTTTTCAGGTTATTTTCTCATAACTTTTAACTCATTCCTTGTGTCTAATGTTTGGGTCATTTCTCGTTAAGTTGTTTATTGCCTTTTTCCATGTTTTTGAGTGAACTCAAGCTAATTTTCTCGGGTTTCAAAGTTTTATGTGTCCTGTGTCACCCCACCTGTGCCCTCGTAACCTCATTTATCTGACCCCAAACCCTGCTGAGGTGCCATTCCAGCTAGATCTGTCCATACAAAAGTGGCTCAAGTACAAAATCGAAGTGCAATTACGGTATTGATTCGCAGCTGATGAAAGTGTCACAGATGTCAGTGGTCTTTTACCGCTCGGATTTGCTCCACTTGTTTGTGAGTTTGCGTGTTACTTGTTATTCTGCAAGCGTTCGGATTCAGTGTGCAGTTTGTGTGTTGCTTTGATAGCCGGTTTGTTTTTGGCCGTTGTCACTGTATCCCAGTCCTTTTAGTTCCTCGCTCCAGTGGCCCCCCTTTCTCTCCTCTTTGTTTTCAATCCCTCCGTCTCTCCTTTCTCTCTTTTAGAAAAGGATTATGGGAGTTGCGCTCAACTTCTACACATTCTCTCCCCCAGAACCCTGCAAATCCCTGGCCAGCTGCCCCTGATCACTCCACTTCAAATTGCTTTCTCTCCCTCTCTCTCTTTTTCTCTCCGGCTTTCGGTCTAGCCCTCTTTCTCCCTCTCTGTCCAGGGGACTGCGTGGAATAATTGCTTAAGCATGTGTTGTGGCAGGGGAATGCCGCTCCAATCTAACAGAGATGGAGAGGCGGGACGCGTGGCTGACCGGGCATTAGAGGAGCAGGTGGGAGCCACACCAGCAGCTTTATATGGAGAAACTGAGGCATCAACAGTAGTAATAAAATATGCACCATCGCCACACAGGAACAGGGTTTTATCACCCAGGATGTTACAAATGGTGCAGATTAACCCCACGTTCTCTTTAAGTGCCGTGTAATAGAAGCAGAGTTTTCCAGTGGCTTTATATTGCTTTGCTTATTAAAGAACCTCAGACAGAGATGTTTCATCTGCACACATGTAAATGTAGATGAGCTTTGAGCGCATGTGGAGAGAATTTCCTGCACAAACCAACTTCCTTCTCTGGTAAAAGCTCCTCTTTGCCGTGTCAGGAGCACACACACACACACACACACACACACACACACACACACATGCATGTAAACACACAGACACAAATGGGCTCACAGATTCTCCTTTGTCATGCTAAACACAATCTGGCTGCTCAGTGGTGATTGGTTGCCCCACTTTAGTGGTTTGATGGTGGTGTTGGTGGGGGTTGCACATGGGGGTTTCAGTGGGTGGAGGGACAGTTGGGTTAAAAGAGAGAAGGAGAAAATCAGGGGGTCCTGAATGAGGAATGTGTGTAGAAAGCTCAGAAGAGTGCTCTGCATCAGAAAAGAGTGATGTACAGCAGTGGTTCCCAACTGATGGGTCGTGGTCCAAAAGTAGGTTGCAGGTCCATTCTGAGTGGACTGCAAGTGACTTGTGAATATGTCATGTTTGTAAAAAACACTTTATTTTGAAGTACAGACCTATAGAGTTGGTTAAGAGCCTCATTCATCAAGCTACCTTTTTTTCCAAGTATAGCAGCTATTTATTGCCCTGCTCTTGGTATTATTTGGCTTAGGGATGCACGATACTGGATTTTTTGCCGATATATATAACAACCCAATACCCGAGCGCCTACCAATATCTATAAATCCACTTTTTTCCCGACCTAATTTTAGTGATCATTGAGTTTCTTCTGTAGTGGAATTAACAGAATATTATGCATATTCATATTGTGATGGCTCACCAGTAGATGGAGACTTAAGATACAATGCTTTACATTATATGTAATATTCATTCATTATGCAAAATACGAAAAACACTTCAATATAGGGTTGATGTCTTGTACATGTTCTCTTTAAGTAAAGAGAACATGTGATTCAGCAGAAATCAGCATGTTGGGCGATTCCAATATTTCATTTCAAATCCAATAACAATCATGCGACCTTAATTAGGCCGATAACATTCTGTGCAGCGTTATTGTCAATGGTCTCGAAGTGATTACAGTGCTATTTATAATACCACGTTTTAAGTAGTTGCACTTTATTCTTCCATTATGTTTTATTTCATAGTGTTCTAAGCCCACATGTTTACATTTAGTGAAAAAAATGAACACGTGCTGATTTATTTTAGGTGTGGACCTTGGACTATTGACTAATGAGAAATCTGGACCCTGTGGCTAGACCAGTTGGGAACCACTGGTGTACGCTGTATAGCTAGTTCATGCATAAATATCCGGTTACCTTTAATTAGTTTCTATCTGCCAGCTGGTGCTATTAACACACCCAAGGTGCAGTGACAACTTTCTATGGACTGTCAGGTTGTCAGTCTGCCCCAGAGCCACACACCCTCCGGCACGGATAATTATTCTGTTTGCATAAAGGCCATCTGAGGCCATCTGTAATCACACACATGTGTACAAACTAAAAATGGGCCCCTCCTTTTGTTGCCTCTGCTAATAGTAGCTAATGATGCATAAACACAGCGGGATCTGAATGGTGATTAAAAAATATATACACAAATGACTTTCACCCACCGCCTAACTGCTGGGACCGGAGTTACAGTGTACGATTTTGGCTGCTGAGCCCAAGAATCATCTGCTGATTTCACTTTGGCTCAAGTTCCACTCTCACTGAGCAGCAGAGTTGATTTAGAGACGCCATAAGGAGCGCACACACCATACACTCGCTATAAATACACAAACTTCACCGCAGACTGCGACATTTCATTCTTCTCCTTTTCTCTGTCTCACATGCACTTCTCCTGAACATGGCTACACGCTGTCGGTTAGCAGTTAAAAGTGGATGTTTATTGTGAAAGCAGGAAAACATTCTTCTAAAAGTATCCTCACCTAAACCCAGATTAAGTTTCACACAATACAAAGGAGATTATGCATTGTGTGTTTTGGTGCATACATTAGTGTCGGGGTTTGGAAGCCACACACAGTTTGAACTGCAGGCCTTGATTAAACAGAATATAAACATGGATTTTCCAGGACTCGATTCACTGACTTTCACTTGTGTAGGTTGATTGAAAAACTCTGCAAAATATGCCTTTTTCCATCAGTTTCTCACATTTCCTGTTATCTGTTCTGCACTGTAGAATCTGAAAAGTTGAATTTACTTGAAAAAAATCTTGGAAACTGATTGCCTTAAAATAATGGAAGTAAAAATAACTAGTCCTAATTTGTATTAACTTAACACGTGATTGTCATTTGCTTAAAATTTTGTCATATTTACTTAATTTTGTGATTTTTTTGGGCAACTTAGAAATGACAAGTTTAATGAAATCAGTTTTTCTAAGATGTCGTGATTCAGTATACCAGTCAATCATATTTATGTATTCCTAAACATGTTAAGAAAACAGAACTCGCTGATCTCTTAACTTCATCTTCGCCAAAATCTTTGTGATGATCAAGTTTCTTGGTTTACCCAAGTTGCTAATACTTACAAAGGACAAGGTCATTTCGCTTTTCATTTTTAAGTTGCAACAACTTCACAAAATTAGGTAAACACAGATAAATTTCAAGTAGACTTAACATTTAGATAAGAAGTACACATTAATTAATATTTATAGTTAAATTTACTCTCCTTTTTCAAGGCAATCGGTTTCCGAGAGTATTGTTAAATCAACTTGTCAGATTTCGCAGTGTGATCTGCGGTGCAGTCAGGTGTTTAGTGACGTGATTTTCCATGAGCGACAGAGGTGGAGATTGTTATTAGCAGCCCGAGAGCAGTGTAACCTTTTGGCCCCGGGGAATCGGCTTCATAACTGGCCCTGGAGCATTAACCCTATATGGCTTTGACCCATCTCCTGCCTCTCCATTAGCTGCTATAGCATTACAGCAGTCAGTCACACAGCCCCTCATTAAAGCTGGAGAGGTTTAACCTCTACCTCTCCAGGCCTCAGCCACTTCAATCCTGAGCCGCTCAACAAATATTTTCCAGAATTTCTCAAATTCTTCATCTGGCTGTAGTGCCTTGGCCAAAGACTCTTGATGTGACATCTGGTGCAATTTTGGGAGTGAGTGAACCAGGGGGCACGCTGTGTGTGTGTGTGTGTATGTGCGTAGTGTGCGCAGGAAAGGGTGGGAAACGGAAAGGTAGTGTCGGTCGGAGGTAGGTGTGGTTGTGAAATGAAATCCTGTCCATTTTTTTCCTCACAGCCCAGTCCTCCCCCTTTCTTCCCTCTGCGCTCCCTCTCCACTTGAGCTTGTCTTCCCTCTTCTTAACTGGCTTTGCACTAATGGAGAGAAATGGCATGAAAGAGCTTTGGAAGCGAAATTAAATTTAATAAGATGGGGGTTAGTGTGTGCGAAGAAACTTCTCTGCCTGACAACAACAAACAAAGTAGTTTTTGCCAAGTGTTTAGTAGAAAACTGTAATCAAACAGCAAGTGGGAGGCCCTCACAGAAACCCAAACACAGGCTCCAATCCAAAGCTGCCGACCTTAATCTGAGGGCAAATATTCTCAGGAGCTCTGAGTCGGTGTGTTCAGCAGCAGAGGAAACTGAGGAGAGGAGTGATCTGGACTACCCAGATTGATGTAAAAGCCTGGTAGTTGTAGGTTTTCTACCTCTTGAGCAAAAACTTCCTTTTTCTCTGTTTTCTCAAGTCATGTAGCACCAATTTCAGAAGTATTTGCATTTTTCTATTGCAAAGACAGACTAGTTTTTTTAAAACACATTCTTTCTAGCAGTGAGAGTAGTCTTTGAGGGTGCAGTATGTAACTCTGGAGAACAGTCAAATATCAGCTTTTGGCTGGTGGTTCACCCCATCTACCAACCTGTTGTTATTTGAGGACCTGGCAATGAGACTTCACAGTCAACTGTCTTTTTACAGAATGCATACTGAGCCTTTCAGAAGGACAGAAAAACATGCCATTATAGCCATTTCTCCATGAAGGTCTTCATGTCAAGCATCACTAATTTGGGTGTTATAACAGTCAACAGAAAAGCTCCCAGAAGGCATGTGGATCTATAGAGGGCATGTATTGAAGTTGTTTGAATTTTCTATGTCCCACTGTTGATGCTCCTTGTCAGTCTATTCTTCTGTTTGTCATATAAGGTCAAAGGTCAGACAGCAAAGAGAACAAGTGCCTGCAGTGCTCTCCATATGACATTTGCTGCTCTCAAACCCAGCCGAGGGCTCCGTGCAGACATTCAGTGGACACACACAAAAGAATACATAACATCAGATTCAGCTCTGACTGTAGTCAATATACAGTGTATGGTATGGTATTTAAGATAAGATTACATCACTGCATGTATGCTTGTGTGTTATCTGTGGCTCTAGGGGGTAGCCTGTGGTGTGTGTCTGTGTTATAGCTGCAGGACGAGGAGAGGTCTGGGCCCTGAAGAAGGTGAGGAGGGTCCTCTGGCAGAAGATCATTTGATTATGTAATCAGATAAAGATCAGCTGATGTTCATGACAATACCCATAGCCATAGGGATGCTAAGTCCTTGAAGAATGTATGGAATTTTAAATGTGCATTTTAGTGTTTATTTTGATGGAGAGTAGTGTTGTTGTGTTATTGTGGCCAGACTTGTGTGTGTGCAACATTTTGAGCCTGTCATTGTGACTTATGGCTGTTTTTCTGCTGGTGCATGAGCTAAATGACAAACCCTTGGGGTTTTTGTCTGAGCAGGGCTGCGATTAGAGGTGTGTGTGTGTCCCGTGAGGTTTATGAGGGAGAGAGCCTCCAGAGATATTATTACATGGACTCTTAGGCCTGAGGGGTGAAGCAGTCTATGTATGCGTGCGCTTATTTCTGCAATGCGTGTGTGGGTAGCACGTGTGAGGCATCTGTGACTCAGTTTGTGTGCATGTGTGTGTTTGTGTGTGTCCCATGCGGTTCCTGTAGGCAAGCCGAAGGCATCAGATTGACTGATATGACTGCGTCTCTTTATGCCGGTATACAAACCAGACACATTCATCTCTTAACTCATTTCCCCATTGTCTCCATCCCGGCAAACAATTAAATTGTACAATAAAAGACTAAACTCTGACAATAGATGAAGAACAGCTTGTAGTTTACACTTTGACAACAATAGTGTAGTAAAGCCTCTGTTTTCCTCTTCTCTTTCTCTCTCTGCTCTCTCATCTATGATTATATCCCTCTTAGGTAAACACCCTCAAACTGCTTATTTAGATAAATCAGGATTACTGGGCTGCACCCTGCGATAAACTCTTGTTAGCAGTCATTCTTGGTTGTTTAAGCTTGTGTTTGAGTTTTCAGTGGGTGTTGTAATTGAATATTTTTTGGCATTATGTGTGGGCAATGAGCTCATCCATGAATGCCTGATTGTCCATTGCACCCAACTCTGAGGTTTGTTACTCCTACACAGCTGTCTCTCTGGGGTCATATGAAAAAGCAGTCACTATACATGGTTATGCTTTGAGCTGGGCAATCTATGGATATTGGACTATTGTGAAAATATTTTTGCAAATCGTTATATTGTGGGTGTTGTCTTTTTGTCGTTTTAAAGGCTGCTTTTCAACAAAAGTGTAATTTTATGAACTTACTGTTCTAGCTGTTCTATTATTTGCCTTTACCCACTTAGTCCTAAATTCCACATTACTGATTACTGTTTATCAAAAATCTCATTGTGTAAATATTCTGCAAAAGCAACACTAGCTTTAGCCCGACCAGGTTTTAGTGTCTGTAAGAGTTGCAGATGACCTAATACAGCAGTGGTTCATCATTGCCAGCAGGCTGAGAGCTGCAGGCTCCATTATTACATCCCTCTGTTCAAACACACTGTGCTCTCCGGGGCCTCCTCCCTGCTGCTACACAGGCCCCTCTGTCTGTCACTTTCTCTTACTACATTGCCCACTACAATCCTCTGTATTTGTGTGTGTGCACATGCTGTGCGCATCCAGAGATTGGGGGGTTGGGGGGTCAGAGAGATTTCACTGTTTCACTGAGAACAATGCCCCTTTTGATGCATCTCAGCGCTCTTTGTTTCGTTAACGAGGACCAATAGGCCAGTGGCAGACAGAAGGAGGATAAAATGGAGGGAGGGAAAAAGTGAACGAGGTAGGGAAGATGAGAGAGTGAGAGACCCTCCTTCCTCGCTGGTCACTCGAGGCCACTTTGAGTATCTGTCACTGCTTAATGGCTGTTGCTGCTTCTAGCAGTACTGTTGACTGGATTGTGGGTTGCAGTGTTAATCTGCTCAGCTGTGGCCAGCACTGGGCAGTAATCAGCTCAGCATCTTTATTGGCGCTGGCCTTATCTGTGCTGCAGCCACTGAGCCCTATCCTGTTTACATACAGAGAGAGGCTGACTGAAGAGGCTCCCGGTGATACTAATGCAGGACATTCACACTGCTGCTCCAGTTTACCACCTATTGTCTTCAGATGAATACTGCCCATCAGAACGCTATGCTAACTTTTTTTTTTACCAAGGGGCTTGGGGCTTAGTTCAGACCTCTGTAGTAAAAAAAAAATCTCCAAAACATGCCCTCCAAACTCATGCATGTTTTCTTTAAAACGTTTTGGAGGTTTTCTTTTCTTTGAAATGTTTTGGTGATTTTTGAAAAACTTTGGGCTTTTTGGTAGATTTTCTTTTTCCTCTATTGTTTTTAATCTTTGAAAAATGTTTTTGTTATTTTCAAAGAAGACAACCCACAGGCATGACAAAATTGAAAAACTCTACAGCAGGAAAGCATACTTCAAAATAAAAGCTCTATGCTTCAAATTCAGTCCATTCAGAATGGAACAACTGCCCTGAAGACACCAAAACACAATGGACACTCAGCCTCAGCATAGTTTAATTGCATGACTAGTTTGGTACTAACATTTACCCGCCAGTGTGGCAAATGGACAACCAAAAGTCATCTGTCGGACTGTGTGATAAAATTACTGTCGCAGTTAGTGTTACCACTTCCTGTATCTGTCATTTCTATTTAAATGGCCTCTAGTTAAAAAAAGCCTTTTTTATTACTGGCACACTGTGCTCCTAAATTAGTTTGCATGTATCAATTTTTAGGCACAATTGCAAGTGAATTGCTCGCTGTTAGAGTCTTGCCAGGTGAGCAGGATATTTAAGGATGAGGTGAAGGACTGTGAGAAATGGAGGAATGTAGTGGGTGAAGTTTAGGGGAGCATTATCCAGAGAAAGGCATCAGGTTTCAAAGACTCTACAGCCCTCTTCTCTGCGGCCAGGCTTTTGTTCCAGGGGATAATAATGCCATTATGGCAACAACAGAGAAACACCCAGCCAGCCAGCCACCCAACCAACCATCCAGCCTGATCTGGCCCCTGGGCGCTGCTCAAGTTTCCCTGCACTGGAGCAGCTGTGCATTCGTCCTCTTTCAACAGACAGTGTGGCCAAGCATTAGGAATGTCTTGATGAGCTGTAACTGATCTTTTTAAAACACATTATAAATATCCTCCTCTTGCTAATATGGACTTGAGTTAATTTATCACAAAACAGTGTTGAATCCAACATCTCTTCAAATGTGCCCAGAACAGCAACACAGAGCCAGGAGGCGGCATTCAGAGGCTGCCCTCGCAGGTGCCTGCTGTTAAAAGTCCCCCTAGAGAGTGTCCCAACAGATGCCTGTGTGTGTAAAAAAAGGGCATTTATTCCTGTGAATAAAATCTCTCTGAGTAAGCACATGCTTCAGCCAGCGGCCCCCCGGTCGCTGCAGCATTCACACAGAGGGGGAAAAAGGACAGGGATTCACTCTGCGCACCACTCTGCTGACCTCAGCCACTCGTGTGTGTGTGTGTGTTTGTGTTTGTGTGTGTGTTTGTGTACTGGTGAGCTTTGTACATGTGTGCTACACATCAGCAGCTATTGGAAACAAAGCGCTGATATCTGCGGCCAAACATCTGTATCAGTGTACATGTGTGCATGTTCATGCATGTTTTTATTATAAATGTATATTTTCCTAAACAGCGATTAGACGTAAAAACCTGGGTGGTTTTTACGGAGCCGAGTTTGTTTATTTGGATTGCACAAGCATTTTTTAAAGCCCTTTGTGGTCGACAACTTAAAAATGTTTGAGAAAGGCTTTGCTGAAGTTGCCAGTGGAACCACAGTAATCCAGTTTAACACCCACATAGCCACACACACAGGCGCACACTCTCAGATACAACAGGCAGTGTTACAGTGTCATGTGCTCTTGTATACTACAGTATAATCATAGATCTATGTCACATCCCTCACCTCTGACCCATGGCCTTGTAGCTACTTCCAGGGCCTGTCATGAACCTCAGCTAACCTATGCACCCCATTTCCAAGTGTCTGGAAGGCCACACATACTCACGGCTTCAGTGACCTGTAGATAAAGTGAACTGTGTGGGCTTGTGGCGCTGTGTAGTGTTGGATGTGTGACAAATTTCAGAACATCCAAGGCATCTGCTTGGCAGGCCGTATTTAAAACCCCAGAGGTCACCGAGTGTTTTGGTTGAAGGCTGATGAGTGTGGGCATGTTTGCGTATGCCCTCTCTAAATGTAAATATATATTAAAGGTGACATTTGGATTTTTTGAACTGGGTTTGTATGAGGTACTTTTCTAAAGTCAGTGTATTAACTACAGTAGATGTTGGTCAGCTTGCCCCCAGTTTAGAGAAGCAGCAGAAGTACTGACACTGAAGCTAAGCAATGTACTCCTGTGGAGGGGAGGCAGCAACAAAATGTATTTCGCCACCTAAAAAAGGTCTCAACTGAAAAGAATCAATATCTGTTTAAGTGTACACTATATTTAGTATATTTTCACCACTTCAACTTGACATTAACGATTTCCAACAAAGAACTGAAGCTGTTGAAATGCTGTCTTCAAAGCCAGACTCCACTGTGGAAAAACAGTCATTTAACGTTGCTGGACATGGGAGCTGTTAGGTAGACTGTTTGTGTTATTGTGTGACTTTTAAACAGTGTTAGTTCTGATTCACCAAAGTCACACAATAACAAACAATCAAACTGATCAAGTCAGCAGGAGACCAGCAGCTCCTGTGTTCAGTGAGGTAAAATTACTGTTTTTCTCAGTGGAGCCCCCCCCCCCCCAAGCAGTACACTGCGTAGCTTCTGTGTCAGTACTCATGTCTGCTTCTCCAAAATGGGGACATGCTGGCCATCATCTACTGTATTTGATACACTGACTGTGGATAAATTCCTCATAGAAACCTTCTTCAAAAGATCTGAACTATACTATTAACATGTGCTATATATAAAATATCTCCATAGAAACCTTCCCAAATATTTCTCCCCACATGCTGTTGCCACTGAGCCAGCTCCCTGCTCACCTGCCCTCGCTTTGGCAGAACAATGTCCACCAACAAGCGGACCTGGCGCTGAGCCACTCATTCTCTCTGATCCCTTGTTCTTGTCAGACACAGTCAAACAACACACACGCTCACACTACTCACACACACAATGCAATTACACTGGGACTTGTTGCTGGAAGAGAGCATTAATGGACTATCAGGCTCTGCTAATGCAAGTAATTGAACAAGGACACACTCTCTGTTTGTCTCTCCCTCTCTACACACACACACACACAGTCACACACATATCGAATAACCACAACATAATGTCTTTGCATACTTCTTTTTAGGCTACTTTAGAGTGTCCTTTAGCGACAGGTTATGTTGCAGGGTGTGTGTCGATGTGGAGCTAGTACTAATAGATAGAAGTGTGTCAAAGGTTTCCTCAAGAGACTGGGATTGGTCTGAAATAGACAAGTGAAGGTAATGGATCTGTACACATGAGCCAGGTGTCATAACAACACAGACAAAGATCAGGCTGTTTCATGGTTTGTTAGCGAGAAGTGTCTCCTCCTTGAGATGATGTTATGTAAAGGGATTAAAGATGGGAATGTGTTTTTTAAACATCCTTTTTGTATTTGGCTTGTAATAGTCCTTGGTTGCAACTAATGTCAGAAAATAGTTGTAGCGCTGTGAGAAAATTCATAGAAAAAGAGAAGACAAAGTCTGATTGATTGACTGGTCCGTCTATGGAGTCCAGTCCCCTTTGGTCTCCGCCCTGTCTAACCTTCCTCTGAATTCTTGGTCCCACTCCTTGTCAGGACGGGTCACATGTTGTGCTTGAGAGACAGGAGGAGGAAATCCTCCATTAGAGCACGCCACAATACCTCTTCCTCTGCCGCGCTCCGCCTCCCATTCACCTCTCACACTGACTGCTGACACTCCAGCTCGCTCCCCATAATCACGATATCATTCTAATTCTGCTCCTGAAAGCCATGAAAGCTCATTAAAATGTCAATAGAGACACAGAAAGAAGAGCGAGGGAGTCATGGGAGAACTGGAAGCTTGCCACTATAGTCTCAGGAGGCACGCAGGTGTTGATCTACAGGGTCATTAGTGCCATGTCAAGGGGAATTAACCTTTTGAACGACGCAGAGATTTAGCTGCCTTAAGAATAGTTATTGTGTCCTGTTCTGGCAAGTACAGTCGGTCTTATGAGAGAAAATAATAGATCGCTGATCCTAACCCTGCAAGACAGAGGAACTACGGGCTTGATATTCAATGAGTGCTGCTGAAATGCAAGAAAATGCAAATCTTCACTTGTTTTAACTGAAGCAAGCTGATAAAAGAAACACATTGCTTTCCTTTAAGTCTGTGGGGAATGTAAAAATCAGACTGAATCGCGTTAGTCCTGCTAATCTAAGTGCCAACTCGCTATACCAAATTTAACTCCAAATCCAATCAAACGAGTGCTGGCTGGATAATCTCTTTCTCACACAAACAAATGCGTGCATACGCACTCACACACGTACAGCTATACATATAAAGGTCCAGTGTGTAAGATTTAGTGGCATCTAGTGGCGGTGGCCCTATCTAGAGAAGAGGGTCCGCTCCATATGTAGATAAAAATGGCTAATTCTAACAAAAACACAGCAATTCTAATTGTCAGCTGAGTATACACTGATGAAATCACAGTTATGAAAATTATATTTAATTTCTGCCAATACTGGACCTTTAACTTCATAAATGTAGCTTGCTTTGTGTGTTTGTATGTGTGTGAGAGAGTAAGTGTCACATTTGATTGTGTGAGAAAGAATATACAGCTCATGCCCAATTAATTGGCTTTAGAGCTAAATTCAACTTACTTACTTAATTTATTGTCCATGGGCCACATCTGGCCTGTGATAGGGTGGCAGATGGCCCATAATCAATCCTAGAAACATCCTAAATTCCTAGAAATATGCATAACACAGTCTACAAACAATTTTATCATTCCAGGAGAGCCTGTTTGTAACAGGTGGAAGTTGTACTATGTCAGTTCACATTGTTACTATCAAATAAACTACATAAATAAATATATGTATGGGGCGTATGTCTTTTAGCAAATTTGAATGTCCCGGCACTAAACCTTTAAACTTCTAAACATGTGCACGCACAGCATATATCAACAAACGCAAACATACCACCATGTCTACCTTGCAGTGGAGTGTGAACATGTGAGTGGATTTACAGATGGAAAATAAGTTCAGCACACACACACACACACACACACACACACAGTAGGCCCTGCTATGACCTCTGCATATAAACACTGATTCAACCAGCCAAAGAAATACCTCTCTCTCTCTCCTCTTTCACACACACTCTCTCTCTCTCTCTCTATGTGACCTGAGCTCAGTAGTCTTTAGTGGTCTGCAGTGGTTTTCCTCATATGCTCAAAGAGAGAAATGCATGACAGGATCTGATAAGACAAATAGAACTGTTCCCCAAATTCGCCAAGCCACCCACTTCGGATGTGTTTTTTTCTCCTGCTGCATTCCCCATTCTTTCTCCTTCTCTAGATTTAAAGGGTTTTTAGGCTCCAGTTATTCTCAGACGCCTTTCTGTGCTGTTGAAAAGCAGCTCAGCGGCTCATTGGCTCTAAAAGCTCGGAACACAAAACTTCTCCAGGAATGCAAAAACATAAAAAAAGAGGTGAAAATAGTTTGACATAACGTGAGAATGTGTATTTAAAGAGTTATCACAGTTATGGGAAACCTGGAAAAGACATGGAATGGTAATGGCAATCACATTTTCAGGACTGGAAAAGGCATGGAATTAGTAAAAATCAAAAGTTTTAACAAAGTTGAGGAATTTTGTCGTGCGTAATAAAATTGTTGTAATCTTTGGTGGATAACCTTCCACGTTCATTTTCCTTTGCTGTCGATGTAATCGCTCCGATTTGCATCAGTGTGTGACTTTTGTTTATAATCACCGGTGATTCTTCATTTTCTCCCCAAATTCCATATCTCCCTTTTGTATGCCAGCTTGCGTCAATTATGTTTGAACAGAGTATGAATCTGTCATGTATAAAAAATGCTGGGCAAGTATGGCAAGAAAATATTATATAATTATCATGCATTCCTTTAAAGTTTTGAAATTTTGTCCATGAAAATGCGTGGGAACCCTGTGTTTAGTTTCCTCTGTGGAAGTAAAGTTTGTAAGCAGAACAGGTGTTTCTCCTCCTCCAGTGAAGGTTTGAGAATCTCAGGCATCGCTGACCTCATGACAGAGCTTGTAAAATAGTTGTTTTTTAATTCACTGACGCACCGCAGGCCTTTGCCAACAGCCCAGCCCACCTCTTTCTCTCTCTCCGCACTCTGTTTTTATCTCTCCCTCCTCCGACACTCCCCCTCCTCTCTCTTCCTCTCTCTCTGGGTCAGCGGGGCCCTGTGAAGGTCACCCGCTCTTTATCCCTCTGCCATTAAAGAGGTCATATTTCTTCACACTGCTGTTTGCAGACGAGGCTCAGATGGGCTATGAGGGTTAGAGTGAGTTTTAGCTTGTGCCGAGAGGTTCATGAAGTGATTGTGGTATGCCCACATACCAGGCTGTTTTCAGGGAGTTGGCATGGGGGGCCAGCACAAAACAGCTTGGCTTCTGAAGTCTGGGCAGCGTGTGGACAGAGAGGCTTTCATAAATTCTCAATAGATTGTTTTGAGGTGCTCAATCGCTCGCTCTCACTTTCCTCTTTCTGTCCTTCAGCTGGTTAGCTACTGATTTTCCCATGTCGTTCTCCGATCGGTTTAGCCTTTAAGCACTGGTTTGCATGTGTGTGTGTGTGTGTGTGTGTGTTTCCCATGTCTGTTAAGCCCATGACCTCCTTTCACTTCTCCTCATTAGCATGTGAATCCCCTCTCCACAAGTAGGCCAGAGTTGGAGGGTTGAAGAAGGAAAGAGGGAAGGAGAAGAAAATGGAAAAACAGAGTTTGGCATTAAGAGAGAGCATGATCCGACTTCAGAATAAGTTGTTTTCCCCCGCTGAGTGTTTACCCAACACAACTCATTTTGTTCATGGACTTAATACGTGGAGCTTCTCTCTGTGTTTAAGGTATAAACTGTACCCAAGTTAGTTCATAGAGGCACTACGCCTCGAGACAGAAAACAGACACGCACATTGCCCCTGTGATTCTGTGTGAACAGGCTCACCCAGAGCTAACCCTGCCTGTTGTGTGGACATTGCGGCTCTCAGACATTCACCAAAGCCCAGCCCAGCCCTGTGTGGGCCCACCAGCAGCCTGTCCGGCCCTGGCGCTGCACCCTGTTTGTGCAGGTGTCTACTTCAGCGGCCATCCCGTCTGCTGCTGCCCTCTGCCACACACTGGAGAGAGACCGTCTGCTTCCATTAAGGTCCAGACATGCCAAAACAACCTCAGAGAACTCGATGCGACGAAAGGCCCCTGCTGCGCTGCCCCACGTCGCCTGCGTTTCAGCCAAAAAGTTGCATGTGAGCACATCGCAAAGACCACAGCCAACGCGCCAACTAGCATTTTGTTCTGTGCCTGCGTAAAAGGAAATACCCGTCCGTACCAGCAGATAGTAGTCGTCTGTAATCATCATTCAAAAAGGGAAACTGGAAGATGATCAAGATCGATCAAGTTAGCACATTAACAACATAATCACATGTTGAAAGAACAAATTACTGTGAACAATTACACAAACCATCAGGACACGTTTCGCTAAAAAGCTTAACAGCAAAATAAATAATCTAATATAGTTGTTGTTGGTGTTATTGTTTACTTTCCTCACCTCTGTTTCTCTTCCTGTATGCTAAACTGAAGTGCCAATAATGGGGAATTTATCTGCAAACAACTGCTCGACCTGAAACAATCTCAGTTGAATGAGGGCCTCCGACTGATTTGAGTCTCTGACTTTCAAGTTTAAGATGTTTGGTTTGTCAAATAAACAGGCGACAAAAGGCAGACTACACAGCAAAAACTAATGCAGTTAGATGCTTACCGACACTGCCCAAATAACTGACCCTCGGCTTGGTGTATCAGGGCCCGTGAGGTTCGTTCTTAACCTCAAAACGTTTTTGAAAAAAGCTTCATTTTTTGGAGACAGCTTAATTTCCTGTGGTCATGAACCACCACCACACATATTAATGCAAAAAAAAGAAGAAAAACAGCACATTTTTCCTATTTAGTCATATTAGTGTGGACATAGACTCGTTGACACCTGAGACAACACTTTCTTCTTTCAAGTGGGAGCAGATGTCACTGTGCTGGTGCTAAAGAGCCTGTGAGAGCCTTGAGTGTGTGTCCACAAGAATGCATAAGAAAGTGTGCTTTGAGGTCTTTAAGAAGTCCATGCGAATGGTTACTGGTGAGTGCTGTTTTTCAGCACAGACCAGTAACACAATCTTCCTGATCCCCGTCACTGGTGAGACAACAGCCGCGGTTCTCAGCCGCATTAGGAACATTCATGAGCAGATTTCTGACTTTGACCCAAATGTCAAAAATCCCTGTGATGTGAGCTAACCACACGGACCGCATGTGGGAACAGTTTCTGTGCAGTCTGATGTTGAATGTATATGTTGGTGTGTCAGTGTGCGGGTCTTCAGGACGCCTTCGTGTCTTGAGCCCCCTCTATTTATGAGCTACTATGGCCATACGCACACACGCCAAACATGCTCTCATGTGAAAAATGTTCCAGAGTTGGGTGGGCTTAGTTGTGTTTTTCTTGGTATTCACACATTTTAAAATCCCTAAAGGAAAACTTTGAAAGTCCCAGCCAGAGTTTGCACGCCTGTATTTGTAGTGCTTTGATTTAGAGATATGTGTTTATTTTCTCCTGCATTAGAATTAGAGTGTGGGTGTGAATTGAACTAGCGCTGCTTTCAACTTGTCTGTTGTTAAGGTTGTTGGATCAAGCCCCTCCAGATCCTCGTGAAGGCTGTGGGAAGTTTGGAGATTCGTTTTTTGTCATGAGATGAGAACATTGATATCACTCTCATGTTTGTAGAGTGGATACTGCCAGCAGCCACTTAGCTTAGCTTAGCATAAAGACTGGAAACAGAGGGAAACTGCTAGCCTATCTGTGTCAACCAATACACCAAATTTTCCAAGCTTGGTTGCTATCACTCTTTTTTACGGAAATGTGCTTGTTTCTTTCTCTCCTCTCTTCCTTTGCACTGGAACGATGCGGTCACAAAACAATTATCGCCAACTACGTGCAATCAGTCATTTATTTTCAGGTTTAGCTCCAGTGTAATAATGTCAGCTCCTTTGCACAGCAATAATAATAACATATCAAGCATCGAAACACGATAATATCGGTCTGCCAACCTCAAAAATCAGTATTTAAAATGCTGTTTATCATTGTATTATGCGTACAAAACCTGTATTTTGTCACAATGTTAGCTGTTTTTTGGATTTTGCTGTTCAATAAAAAAGTTCGACTGTTCATTCCTTTTTTTTCCATATAGAGTTTGAGAGGTTGAAGGGTTAACCACAAACTGGAAATGTGCAGCAACGTGTATTGCAGCAACTAGATATCAAACAAAAGCCAGACTGTATTGTATTAAGTTGCTGTGAGTGGTAAATTCACCGTTTATAAGGAGCAGGCAGACGATGGCGTTATCTCAAAATCTCCAAATTTGGGAATCGAAATGTTCCCAGTAGTACACGGCACAGTGACAACGAAACAAAATAACCTGTTTGACTTGAAGAATCTCAGTCGACTAAGGGTTCTCAAACTGATGATTCGAATCTTCGACATCCAGGGGCCGGCCCTAACTTTTCAGCACTCCACCTGGAATGGCACTCCAGTCCACAACACTAAAGTTCCCCCGATGTATTGACATAGTCATCATGTTGGTGGGTTTCTTTTGTGTCCAGTAATGGACCCGTAGTCCTGAATGTCAGTGTGTATTTGCTTTGTCAGGAGGGGGGTAATGCTAAAGAATAACGCTCCTGGTGTCACACGGTCAACAGGAGCAACAGGAGGAGGTTTGCTGAGTAAACATCCTGATTAATGTTGGCATTAGCTCACACACACCTGTGAAGCTCTGTTAATGTTCGCTTTAATGTGATTTTTTTTCTTCCAGCTTACAGGTAAGTGAGGTTTGCTATATGTTGCGATATGAGTCCTTGTGTTCGGTGTGTCTGCGTGCGCATGGATTCATACATCCATTCATGTATGTGTGTGTGTGTGTGTAGCTATGCTGCCCAGCCTGGTTCTGCACCGTACCGCTATTCGTCCATACCAGCGGGGTCTCTACTGCAGTGACTCCAGCCTGAGATACCCCTACAAGAAGAGCACCGTCTCCTCCTCAGTGCTCACTTCTGTTGGCTTGACACTGCCCGCGGTGTCCGTAAGTCCCCCCCCCCCCCAAGAAAAACCACAAAGAGCGCTCGGTCTTGGGGAACACTGAAGGCAGAAACAGGGAGGGCCGCTGGATCATGTTGGTGGCTGTGACGAAGTGAAAATTTGATGTATTTGGAAGTCATAATTAGTCATTTATGATCATTTCATTTTAGTACTCCATCACTCCTCTAAGCCGACCATACATGCCAGCCTAGAGCCACACCCACTTCTGCAATATCCCATGATCCCCTGGTGCCAGGGTGCTCCTTGTGCTCCCCCCGTTCTCTCCTGTTTATGTCCGTGTCACTGACCTGGTGCTTTTTCTTTCTTCTCTCCCTCTTCCTGTCTTTCTCTCTCTTGGCTCTTTCCTTGTGTCTTTTGTAGCTAGCCTGCCTTTCCTGATCATTGAGACTAGCACCATAAAGCCGTACCAGCGCGGGTTTTACTGTTCGGACGAGTCCATCCGCTACCCCCGAAAAGAGGGAGACACCATTAGCGATGCCATGCTTTGCGGTGTTGGCATTCTTATTGCCATCTTCTCTGTAAGTCGACCTTTACACCTCCCTTTGTTTGCTGCTTTTTAATTTAAATTCTTTTTTAACTTTTAGATACGATTAGCCTCACTAACATAACCCCTGAATTTAAAAGTTTGAGTGATTTCCTATCATGCAGCGTTTTCTAAAACACTCCAGTCTTTTGCTATCAATGTGCTCTACATGTCCTACCCTTTCATCCTTTAATGTTTCCTTCGTCATAATTTCTTCTTCCGTATCAACTTTGAGTCATCTCAGCCATTTGTGACGGCCTGTTTTTATTACTTCACTAAACGAGTCAGGGGTGGCGAGAGGCTCCCCAGGCCACAGTTGTGTGTGGGCTGACGCATGCATGCCAATGACCAAAGAGATTTTTACGAGCCCCTTGTCCATTCTCATACCTCCCACTCGTATTCCTGCACCCTGACTCCGTGCCCTCTCCGCCCCGCACATGACTTCGGGTGAATGTGTCAGCGCTCTCTCCCATGCCCGCCGTGCCTCGCTGATAGCCTGAGGCATCTCGCTAGTTAGCAACAGGATAAAGTCCTCATTGCTCCAGAGAGGGAATGGCTCCACTTCAGTACTAGCACTTTAGAGCGGAGGATGTCAGAGTTAGTGGAAATATGTGACGGCGAAATGTGGTGCAGTATGTGTGTGTCAATTAGTGCCATGTGGTCAGTCTAGATCAGGAAGACTCAACCTGCTTTGCTTGGGGGCCACTTTTGCAAAATGATGGGCAGCAGCCCCATTTCTAGGATTGCAGGACATGTTTTTTAGGATTTCATTTCAGGACGTTTCTTTAATTTTAGAACATTTCTAGAAATTGAGGATATTTCTTGGAGTCTAGGATATTTCAAGGATTTTAGGTCATTTTTGGAACGTTTTTAGGATTTTAGAACTTTTTCAGATTGTGGGATTGCTAGGATTTTAGATTATTTCTCAACTTTTAGGACATTTCGATGATTTTAGGATGTTTCTAGGATTTTAGGAAGTTTTGTGGATTTTAGGACATTAGGGGCTTAGATAGGACTTAGTTTTGGAAAACAGGATCCTTCAGTGGCACGTTATTATAAAATAAAGCTCTATTTTGATGCTGTTTTATGTACTATGGGACCCTATATATACTAAAAGTACAAAAACAATTCCCAGTTTGAATCATTTTACTTTTATTGTGAATTAAAAATTGGTTTGGGTCCGTGCGGCATCCTATCTGGGGCCAGATTAGCCCCGCCGGCTGTAAATTGAGTATCACGGGTCTAGATGATCTTTACAGCCTTCAGACTCTTTGCGGCACAGCCCCCTCATCAGTTCCCAGACTGAGATGTCGTATAGCTTGGTGGGCACACACACTAACGCCGTACCAGCTCAGCTCTTCTGCTTATTGGAACCAGGAGACTGTTAGTTAGTTCCCTCACATGTTCACGTGTGGGCAAAGCTGGCGTGTCTCACACAGCTGTGTTTCATTAGTGGCGTCTGCTGCCATGCCGACACCATTCCTTTAACACACATGCACGCTCGCTCTTGTAGGCGCACACACGTATATATGCACACATATACATGCACATACATCCAGTTGGGCCTCTTGTTTATCCTCACTGTGAGGGAAATCCCAGCAGTCCTGCTGGTCAGACGTATCCATGTCTGACAGGCCGCTTGTCCACTGTGAGAAACACAGTTAGCCATAGCGAGACAGACTTCAGTGACGATCCAAATAAACCCTTGAGGCACCTACTGAGCACTTTGCTCTGATCAGAAATATCTGCTATGATCATGATGGGCCCTTTCTGCACCTCGACACAGAGACACACAGCAATAAACCAAGACAGAGAGGCGGCGAAGGGGAGGAGAGGTTTGAATGCAAATGCCGACAACCCAAATAAACTTCTCTGTCCTGTATCAGCCTCCTGTGGTTCTAATCTTAAGCTTAGATCAAAACAATTCATTGACAATAGCACACACACACTAATACACCACCATGTTTGTTTCTTCTGGCTGTGAGCCTGCCAGCTGACCACCCAACAGGCAGGATAGGTGTGTTTAACAATACACAAACAATACATGTAAATACACAAACATTATGAGTCTGTATTAGGAGCCTGCAGATGTGCACACATTGAAAGCCGTAATGCTGACTCAGAGATGGACAGGTAAATATTTTCCTGAGAGATTGGGTGAGAAGGTAGGCCGAAGAGTGAAGCTTTGTGTGGAAAGAGGAAGGAAAGGGAGATGTGGTTAGCTGTGGAGAGCAGCCGGTCCGTCAGTCAGATACCCCAGGTGGTACAGATGTGATTGACATGTCCGTGCCTCGAGGGTTGGCTTGGTATAAGCCGCCTCAGTGTAGATGAGGTCTTTCCATGGGCCCCAACACGACTTAAAACCTTCTGTCTGGAATACTGCAGGATTCAAGGTTAGCCCACTCGATTTAAGCCTTAAAGCAGACCACTGCCCTTAAATAAATCCTCCTTTTAGGTCAGTCAGGTCAGTCTGACTGAGTTATTGACTCAGTCTGGATCGTTTGTTTTCATGTTTTCTTTTTCCCTTGCCTTCACTTTCTCATTATCCTTCATATGCCACATTAAAAGGCCCCATCATATCATCAAAGCAGAGCGTCACCGATCATTATTAATCTCACATCATAACAAAACTGCCTGAGGGAAAGGCAGGCCATGCTCATTCTCTGTGTTTGTCTTTGTGTGATTCTCATTCTGTCTCATGTCTGTCCTTTCCACATCCTCTCTACTCATTCTCTGGAATTAAATTAGACTTCCTGCATGATACAAACTCAAACATTATCATACTTCATGGTTATTTGCATTTAAATCTACTGTAAAATTATAGTATTGAGCAGCATCACATAGCTATAGGATTTGTCTTATATTTGTGATCAGTGTCATCTGTTTATCTAAAACACACATTCCTTTTTTTAGATTGTGATTGGAGAATGCTTCAGGATTCACCAACTACACGAGGGAACCAAGTCTTTCGTCGGAAATCCCTATGTCGCAGCCCTCTACAAGCAGGTCAGCTCTCCATAAGTGTGCTTTTTACGTGTTCAGGATATCGCATACGTTATTGGCTATTGGCTAAACCCCTTTGCTAAACAGTGATTGTCCAATGGGTTAGCAACTATGCACAGGTTTATATTAGAATTAAATACCAGTTAGATCTTACATTTGTAATCATATTTATAACTCTAGGACTAAATAGGTTTGCACTGCAATATAAAAACAATTCTGTTCATTTATTTCTTTTTTTTAAATGGGTCATCAAGTGGTGAGAATGAGGACTTTTTGCCAGTCTCTTAGCATGACATTGTGTATGTTGTAGACATGCATGGAGTTTGAAACAGAGACTGAAAAAGTATGAAATTTATAAAGAGAAGTAACCACTGTTAAGTTTTCACAGGCCCCCATCCATGCTGCTTTTTACTGTTTACCTGTTTGCTGGCCTGTCTGTAACGCTGAACATGACACACCAAAAAAAACCCCAAAGAAACACGCACACAGAAAGGCATACTTGTCTACTGGCTATAACCTTTTTTTAGTTGGTTTGCCTACTTTTAAAAAACTAAGTGCACATGCTAATTTTGGTGGAAGAGGGTTGTAAGTGTCTTTAGGATCACATTTTGCCATTATGACACACACACACACACACACACACACACAGACTCACAGGGTACAAAAACCATACCATGACTGCTAATCAGCCAAATACTGCTTCTTCTTTTCCAATGTGTGAGGCTAACATTAACTTAATTAGCTAGCTAGTTACAGCGGGTAAAATATGTTATCAAGATTTTACACTTCAGCCACAAAAACAAAAGTCACAGGCAAAAAATGCAAAGCCTGTTATTTTCTCTTGTCTCAAACGACGACCTAGTGCTTTGCTAATGATCAGTTAATAGGCAGCTACATTGTGTCTAATCATTAATGTGTGATCCTGCAGATGGGTGTGTTTCTCTTTGGATGTGCCGTCAGCCAGTCGTTCACAGACATCGCCAAGGTGTCGGTGGGCCGTATGAGGCCCCACTTCTTAGATGTGTGTAGACCAGATTTCTCCACCATCAACTGTTCAGCAGGATACATCACCAACTATAACTGCACCGGCGACAAAAGCGATGAACAGGAGGCCAGGTTTGTATAAACAGCAAAATATAAAGTATATGCTGTATTAAAAAATACTCCTGAAACTGAAAACTGACTGAAGATCATCTTTACCCCACAGGAAATCCTTCTTCTCAGGACATGCCTCTTTTTCAATGTATACCATGCTCTACCTGGCTGTAAGTAACCATTAAACTCTCTTACACACACATTATAACACACACATTCATGCAAGCACACACTCGCATAGAGAAACAGAAACTAATGATTTACAGATCACAGAGGGAGTCATGGAAAGAAGACAGGGCTGTGATTTAGGGATTTACCGCCTGAAGACAAAACATTGTTGTTATCCACGTCTCCTCCTCCTCTTCTCTATCTTCAGTTTCTGAAGAGTTTTATTCTTCTTTTTACCCCTCCGAGAGATGGATGGATGCGCTCCACCTGTTTTCTTAAGAGCAGCTGCGTGTGCACTTCCTAACCTCTCCCATTTTTCCCTCAGTCTGTCCCTCTCACTCCACCTGTTGTGGGTGTTGGGTGAGGCTTAGCACACTGGAGGCATTTCATGCTTCAAACAGTCTAATCACACACACACACACACACACACACACACGCACACACACACACACACACACACACACACATAAAGACAACTGTCAGCTCATAGCTCCATAATCGTCTCCTCCTATTTTCGAATGAGGGGAGGAGAGAGTCAGTGTTTTGGGTCTGTCTGGCCCGAGCGTGGTTAAAGGGTGGTCTCGGTTCTCACAGCGGGCTGACAGTGGAAGTCGTAGTGTGTCGTAGTGCATCGTTACGCAGTGAGAGCTTCCTGCGGGTATTTCCCAGCCTCTGGGTGAACCTACAGCTCTGGTCACACCAAGGAAAAAAGATGAAGAAAAAGCAAAGGAAAAAAGCAGAGAGGGAATGGACATGTGATGCATCCAGACCACAGTGTGACACGCTAGTCAGAGACCAGTGTTCCAGCTGCGGCGAGTTCAGGACCTCAGCCAGAGGAGGCTGGTGCAAACAGTGGAACAGAAACGGAGCGCAGAGGAGGAGAGGTTTGTAGCTGATGTTTTGGAATAAAAAACAGCCTGAAACAAAGCCCACTGTGGAGGCATTTCTAGTGGAAAAATGAATCTGCGGCACTTTTTCTTTTGTTTTTGCCAGCTGAAAACCAGTCATGTGACATTATGTTTTTACTCACAGAACCTCCCACTCTTGAACTCTCCTCAAAAGAAATATTCTGGCGTTACTCATATGTCCTCCTAAAGAGTAAAGTCAAATCAATGGAACCTGATAGTTGCTTGAACTTTAATTGCTAGCTGCAGATGCATTTGTAATCAATATTGTTATTAGGAATTAAAAGGGAGAGTGGTTGTGATCTTCTGATCTAACTCACTAAGACATCGAATCCAATAGTGTCAAAGTGTTCCTTTAAATGACATATAATTCATTGAAATAATATTATAATGGAATAATCGATGCATCGACCACTAGCCATTTTTTCACAAGGATCGTGCTGTAGGGCCGCTACGAACTCCCTTCTTTGAGCCTCTTTTGCATTTTTACACAGAACCAGATGACGGCAGCAACATGCAGCTCTAGTGTGTGATTTTAGACAGCATACAGGCATTGTGGAACCAAAAGAGGCACGATGGGCATGTCTATTACACAATAGCGTCTGCCTTTAGCATTACATATAACATATTTGTAGGCAGTGCTTTCTATGCAGTGACAATGGCATTGACATGGCAATAACAATCATTTACCTTCTCTGGTATATGATGGGTGATCTTGTCCCCTGCTGGGAGGACAAAGAGTCACAAAATCTGATTGTTTTCCCATTTGTGGACACTGGCAGCCGCTAACAGTACAGCAGGCAGAGCTCACTATGAGTTCTATTTTTTCTCCACAGCAGTTTATCGCTTGCGGGATAGATAATTGATCTGTTTATCCGTTCACAGCTGTTCAGATAACATCAATGGATGTCAGAAGCCGTTTGCAGATGTTTTTAAGTGAAAGTAAAGTTTTAGACACGGCATAATCAAAGGTTAAGTTTCAGTTTGAATGCACCCGACGTTCTGCTGTGCCGTCTCTGCGCTCTGTGCTACTAATAACCAAACAGTTCGTATATTCAAAGAGAATTCCTTATAACCGGTCCAGCTCCAGAAATCTATTTGTGGCTGCAGATGATTTAGTTGTGGGGGACCTCCACAAATAAATAAATGTGTGGGAAATCCAGACATGTCATCGAAACCATGGTCCCATGGTTCCATTCTGCTGGCTGTCCTGTTAATATAGACACCATTTCAGTGCTGTTACTACCTCCCGCGGTGGCTTAAAGGCGAGACAACTCTGTCGCCCCATTTCTGCAATCATACCTGTTATACAGAATGGCAAGGCAGCCTGATGCTGCAGAGTAAAAGAGGCTTATATAACATGAAGACAGATAACGACTGCAGGTTTAATTGTTAGCGGAGGAGGCATGATATAATCAGTATTTCCATTTTCCTTTAAAAGTGAGAGTGGTATTGATCTTCTCATCTAACTCTTGTTAAGAAATGAATGTGTATTTCAAAGTGTCAGTCTGCTCTTGAAATGACAGATCATTCATAGTAATAATCAATAAATCAACCATTTATTTCTGCACTAGACAGTCAAATATGGATCCTCTCTTTCTTGGGTCTTTCCCCTTGGGTTTTTGTCTCTCGTTGCTCGCCAGAGTGAAAGTGTCATTTCCACAGTGTGGCTGTCGCCTCGCTCTCCCTCCCACAGTCCCTCTCAGTCATCTGCTAATTGTCAGTCTTTGATTTTGAAGCACTTCATTTCCTGCCATGCACTTCTGAGCGCTGCTTCTGTGTCTGATGTGGTTTTGAGCTGCGACTTCACAGCGCCACTTTCCTCTGAGATGGCACACAGATAAGTGGCACAGAAAACACAACACGGCGTGCAGCTCCACCGCAGCCGCAAAGAAAAAGCGTGTGTGTGCACTCATGCGTCCTACTGAGCTATCTTTTGTTTTGTCTAACGTTCACACACACCATCAAGTAGCAAAGAACTGTTGGTTGTTTGTGCCTGCTGCCACAGAGGCAGATAGCATTTTGGTTAAATAAAACAAATATGTTTGTTTGTGATCAAAGCAGTCTCAACCACCGCTCTGCTTCAGTCTCACAGCATGGTGTGAACCGGAAGAGAGGATGGGAAAGGGGCTGGCATGTAAAACGAGCCCCCGCTCTCATTCTTTCTCACTTTGTTGTGTGTTTTCTGTTATTGAACACTGAGTCACAGCGAGGAACAGAGGGAGAAGATCTCTGTGGAATGAGCTGGATTCCTTTAGAAACCACCAGACTTTGTGTCGCTCTTGTCTCCATCTGTCATGGGAATCTGCTGGGACTCCTTTTGTTGTTGTGTTTTATTGTTGTTTTCCTTAGATCTAAGTATTTAGGACACACAACAAATTTTATGGGAGGACAGCTAGGGTCAGAAAGGCAAGTGCCTCAGTCTATTTAAATCTGAGTCGAATTCACAGAGGAGACAAAAATCCATTTTGAGATTGTAGAAGGTCATTACCCTTTGAAATCTGGAACATCAGTTTTCTTGAACTAAAAAAAATTACTTAGGAATAAATTTGTGCATGCTGAATCAGGATTGCATGGGTTATTTTGGTTTACTCACAGTCATCCAGTCAAATAGGGCAAAGTTCTGCTGGGCACTGTAACTATTTCTTTTGGTTCATTCTTTCTCCTTCAGCCTCCATCAATACTTGCTTAAAATTGAGAAGTTTTGGATGTTGCGTTCAGGACATCAGATAAAAGTACTTATCAGCATTCCTCGCCCGCTACCTGAGAACCTCAGCGGAGGAAACCTGAAGACTAAACATCCCGGCCAGGGAGGTGAAGACTGGAAGGGATGGGAGGGATCGCTTCCTCTGCATCAGCGAGCAGAAGAACAATGATATAGTGTCGTAGAGGAAGTGTGAGGGAGCTTTTCGTCCACACCTACAGGAGCTCGTTGCGGACGGGGGTTGCTGGGAGGCACTGCGGCTGCCTGTATGTATTGTTAGCCCGGTTGATTATAAGACACAAGTCTATAGGTGTGGGTTGGGTAGACCTTGGCTGGCCAGCCCTTCCTGGCCCGCTGTCTCTGGGTGTGAGAGACAGGAAGTTGAGGGTATGAGTGGTGCAGAAAGACAGGATGTCTAACGGACCTGGGCTGAGAGAGACCGCATGTATTCGAACTTGTTAGAGCGACTCAAAGTGACCTTGGACTTCCTGTTTTGGCTCTTCTCCGTCTTTATCATGACCTAGAAGATGGTTTTTGGCTGCGGGCAGAGTCGGGGGTGCATCCGCTTTGTCTTGTATTTACTCTGATAGAGGGTAGAGAGTTCATCCCCACAAAGTGCTGAAATGTTCATGGTAGTGTATATATGCGTGTGTGTGTGTATTCCAGTGGCTCGCTGTGGTTGTGCTGTTTTCACAGCTGGGATGTTGAACCATGAATCAGTCATGTCCGGGTCTCAGGCAGTCAAATGTGTGTGTGTGTTGTGGAAGAGATTATGTGTTTCTTTGCGGCTTTAGACAGCCTGCCCACTTTGATTCAGTCTAGACCTCTCAGACAGTAATAATACACACTAACACACGCTGCAGGTGTACAGGCCGGTGTGTGTAGGTCATTATTGGCAATGGCGAGGAGAGACAACCACGTTAGGGGTGCATGTTTTACATCATATACACTCTCAGAAAAGTCTTGTTAAAGGGATAGTTTGGTGTGGTAGTATGGGGTACTTATCCATAGACAGATAATAGATGTAAGTTGGCACGCCCACAGTTTGGAAAAGCAGGCTGGAGTCTGACAAGGAAGCTAAGCAATGCACTGCTATGGACGGGTCAGCAGCAAAATGTCTTTTTTTTTTTTTTCTATTTTCATTGCTTCACCTTTCTGTCAGGCATGGCTTCCAACCAGAAAATGAAGCTGTTATTTTGCTCTCGTCAAAACCACACTGTGAAAAACAGTAATTTGCCATCACTGAACACAGGAGCTGCTGGTCTACCACAGCCTCAAAAAGTTATTTTGTGACTTAAGCGTTTCAAAGGGTAGTTCAGATTCACCAAAGTCACACAATAAAACAAAGAAAGTAACTGATCGAAGCAGCGGCAGACCAACAGCTCCAGTGTCCAGTGAGCTAAAATTAGTTATTGTAATTTTGCTAATGGAAAAGTTAAGTGGCCAGAATACTCTTAATATAGCATACCCTTAAAGCAATATTGTTTTTTATAGGTGGATGAAATATGTTTTGTTGCTGGCCCCCACCCACGGCAGTAGATTACTTAGTTTCGACATCTTACTCCAGCCTGCTTCTCCAAACTGGGGGCATGCCGACTGACATCCATAGTCAGTTTATTATATACAGTAGATAAGCTCCCCTTACAACCCCACTTAAAAAAAATCTGGACTATCCCTTTAACATGTTTGTATGTCAGAGCATTAACATGATAACCGTGCATGTTTAATTCTGTTATATGAAGAAAATAAATAACATAATCTCTCTGTTTTTCCAGTTTTATCTCCAGTCCAGGTTTTCATGGCGTGGCGCTCGTCTCCTCCGCCCGTTGCTCCAGTTCACCCTGTTGATGATGGCCTTTTACACCGGCCTGTCACGTGTCTCTGACCACAAGCACCACCCGACCGACGTCCTGGCAGGATTCGTGCAGGGAGCCCTGGTGGCCTACTGCATAGTGAGTGTGCAAAAAACACCTAAACCCAACATGCATGAAAATGTGATACGAGTGATAAAGCATGAACGCATATATGTCTGAAGCGCAATACTTTTCACCAATCAACCATCAGGAATCCTACAGACCAACCTTCAAATAAAGTTTGCCTCCACATAGCTCCTTTTCACTTTTTTGTTTTCCTGAAAAATAGAAATGGAGCAAGCAGTGAAGTGAGGAGAATCTGATTCCCTTTAATGAATAACACATTGCTTGGAGTCAGGCCCCAGTTCAGGAGTGTGTGTGTTAGTGTGAATCCGTACTCTTCGCTACTTTTTTTGACAGCATTTGCCAGATGATTTTTCATAACCCTCATCATTACACTAAGCTAAATGGAGCCAAGGAAAATTGAATGTGGGTCAAGAGGAAAATGGAAGGGGTGTAAAAAGAAAGAGAGTAAGAGAGAGCGAGAGAAAGAGAGGATTAGCCTTTGAAACGAGAATGAGGCTGTTAATTATTTTGGGTTTTTTATTTGGCGGCTCTGGTTCTATCAGCACAGCAGGCTCCTGCTAAACTCTGCTGCCTCTGGGAAAAGCATGGAAACAAATGCTCACACACACACAGACACACACACACACACACACACACACACACACACACACATACACACACACACACACACACAGGCAGCCCTTACCTTTTTACACGATCCAAATCATGAACGTGGAAAGGATTAGATTCATAAACGTTAGTGAGACCTTAGTAGTGGCGCCTAGGCAGACCTTGGCACAGCTGAAATGCACATGCACGCTCACACACACACAAACACACACCAGGGTTTGTAAATGCCAGGATTATTGAAGCGTCCAAAAATCAGTGAGTCACAATAGACTGTAACACTCTGGCAGAATCAGCGGTCCTCCAGCTGGGCGAAGCTCCTGGACGACATCAGCTCTGACAAGTTAAAAAGAAAAGCATGTTCTCAGAAATATGCTCAACGTATGAGCTCGACCTCTGAATGGGCAGATCTGGCAGGAGGAGCGAAGGGAGGGAAGTGACAGGAGAGAGGAGCCTTGTCTACATCTTGGCTCGGGATGAGCGTGGGTTTAATCCAACTCGGCTATTCAACAACCCTCAGAGACAGCATAACACACACACACACGCAGTGTTCACATTTATATGTAAACACACCACGTATGTACCGTATACATACGCACGCACGCGCACTCGTTTCCAAACCCCTGCCGATCAAGGCGGTGAGGTTAGTTTTACGATCCTTGACGCCCGTTCTGATTTGCCCAGTCTTGGTAGAAACACACATCTGTGAATACTTTAGCTCGGCTGTTTCAGCCTCTCAGCGAGCAGCCGAGCAGAAAGGACCTGACAGGAGATGAGTGGAAGCAGGACAGAGTCTGTGTGCCTCCGAAAAGCGAGCAGAAAGTACTAAATCAAAGTGTGAACATACTTAGATCTTAAGTTAACAAGTGTGCAGGTTCCAGTCATTATTGTTTTAAAGGAACAGTGTGAAGGATTCAGGGGGAGATACAGCAGAAATGAAAAACTTTCTTCAGCGTAAAATAACCTGAAAGTAAGAATTGTGTTTTTGTTACCTTAGAATGAGCCGTTTATATCTACATAGGGAGCAGGTCCTCATCCACAGAGTCCTCCATGATGCACTGCCATGTTTCTACAGTAGCCCAGAATGGACAAACCAAATACTGACTCTAGACAAGGCCATTTGCCTTTTCCCACTTTTGTCTTTTTTGCATTTTCACATTGGCCACCATAGTTAGCAGCTCTTTCGTAACAAACCAAACAGTGTATGAAACAGATTTTAAACAACTGCTTTATTCAGTGTTTTTAATGGTTTAAGGGCCTGTTTACACGGCAACAGTTCTTGTATGAAACGTCAAACTTTTGTTGCAGTTTCACCTGCACAGGTGCAGGGCTAGCAGCCTGTCTGCCATGTGCTGGACAGCATCAGAGGAACACTGGATAAAGCAGTTTCATGCTACAAATGAGTGTTTTTATGGATTTAAATCACCTGATTAGGTTGTTTTTGAAATGAAGATACCTCATGGAAAATGCAGAACAGTAAAACTGTCTTTTAAATGTCTCCGCTAAGATCTAACACATGTCCTCTTGATGTAAATGATTGTGGTTCATATGTATGACTTGATTTGTCTCTTAAGGTCACTGAAAGTACACACTGTAACAGCATGGGGAAGTTTTTGAGGTCTCAGTTGCAGACACAGCTTTGTTATTGGAAGACTTTCTCTGTAGCCATTCATCCTCAGAAGATGTTTTCAAAAAGCAGTAGATATTTAAGAGCCTCATGGCAGCCTGGGTAATGTGGTCCATGAATCTATCATAAGCTTGTTTACATACATGAGAAGAGAGCCTCCAGACACTCACAGTGCACTTGTCTTGATTCAAAAGTCTGGTTCGAAGAATAAAAGAACACTTTGGGTGAATTAGTGGATTTGCACGTCAGTCCCAAGTGTGCGATTTGGAGCAATTGTTTTGAATATCACACAATGAGTTATATGGCCTTGTGGAAAAGTGTCCTCCTTTCCAAATACATTTCGGTAATTGACTGCAGAGAATAGTGTCATTTCATGGTTTTATTGTCACAGCTATTCCAGGTTTCCCTAGGCTACAGTTACCTCTCTAATCCCATTGAGTGCCAGTAAATGAACAATACAAACCTGGGGCAAGAGTGAACACATACATAAGCAGTGACGTGTCAGACTGCGGCTTTGCTGTCAGCTAATTGCTGCTTTAAGCTTCTTTGTCTTTCCTCCCATTTGATGACAGATGATGTCTGAAGTCTGATACATTAAGTGTTTTTTAAGAATATGTAGATGACTGTATGTTTTGAGTCCAGACTCTGTCTGCAAGGCTGTGATCCAGAGATTCAATAAACCTCAACAGGAAGTGCTCTGTCTGTCCTACCTGGCACTTCCTATCAGACACAGTGACCTATTTTTCAACATGAGTGTTAACAAAGGTCGAGAGGGCAGAATCAAGCAGGAAACAGCTGTCCTAGAGTCGAGGCAGCGTTTCTCGAAGTTCATTGCCACAGTGAAGAGGAGTCGGGTCATTAAAGGAGGGGAAAAGAGGACGCTATCCCCCCCTCGCTCTGATGCAAACACACAAGGACACTCTGCACATACTGAAGCTGTGTGGTCACTGAACAGGCATAGAAGCAGGAAGTAATTTTTCTAGCTCCCTAGCTCTAGCTAGGGCCATTTGTGGTTTTGTGTTGGCCACTTATTTAGCAGCTCCTCCATGACAAACAGTGTCAGAAAAACTTTTCAGATTTTCAGCATGAAACTGCTTTATTGAGTATTTTTACAGAAGTAAATCCATTTGTTTTGGAGAGGAAGAGACCTCTGCAGATTATTTGGCTTCTGGGAAAAACCTCCTGAGCATCTGGACAGGGTTACTGAGGTCCTGGAAAACCTGGAAAAATCATGTAATTTCACAATCACATTTTTCAGGCCTGGAAAAGTCATGGATTTTGTAAAAAAAAAAAAAAAAAAAAAAAAAAATCGTTGCAAATTTTGGAAAAGTCATGAAATTTGGTTGTGTGTGCTAAAATTGTTCGTGTTCAGCTGGTTGCAATCTGTAATGCTCACCGCTTGAAACAGCTAAATTCGACAAACTAGACTTTTAACTTACTTACAAAGTTTTTGTTTTAAACTTATACACACATATATTAAGCCCTTTGACACTGTGATACGTGTATTCATGTGATATTTTCTCAGAAATGTGTCAGTATAATCCGTTACATCCTCTAACCTAAATTGGCGTGAATGCAGTTACCCATGTATTGTGTGGTTAGGCTGCAGATATATTCATGGTTTCATGTGCGTGCAAACAAATTCAGTGACAGGGGTCGAGTGAATAATGTGGTGGTTCTTTAAGCGTTCACAGTTCCTGCAAGTAAGTTTACTCACTTCCTGCAAGACTCCGCTTCTTAACGTGTTGGGCTTGGTATTTAAATAGTGGTTAAGGACAATTAAATGTAAAAACTTACACACACACGCGTATATATAAACTTAAAGTGTATGTGTTGTGTCATTTTCCTGTACTGCTGAGTCTGCATCTCAACACAAAAGAGCTGGTGGCTTTGTGTGTGTGTTTGCGTACATCTAGCACAGGAAGTTGCAAGGTCGTGATAAGCCTTCCACCATGGCGAGTTTGGGGGCGATAGCATGGGTGTATTGTGCGATAGGCTGGAGGTCGGGTGACGCGACAACAAGGCTCACTGTGATTGGACGCTGAGATGGGAAATGAGTACAGGATGTTTCCCATGATGGCTGGGGAGATTCTCAGAGATATGAGTCCACATCACGTCCCTCCACACTGCCCTAATTATATCATATACAACATAATGATGCATTGAAGTCGCAGCGAAAACGAATCGCTGTGCAGACAAAGAGCCCTTTTAAAACTCTGAAAGCAGCTGTGTTTTGGAGGTATCTATATACATGTGATGTCATCCGTCAGTCATAGGTCACCGGTGAAGGTCTTTATGGTCAGTAAATGTCAAGCTGTAATAGAGGAGAATGTCTTTGTGTTGAATGAGTCTTTGTTTTATAAATAGATAACCAACAGTATTTAGACGATGGCTACTTGTATATGTTTACCTGTTTTTTGAGAGCTTTGTGTATTTTCGCAGTGTATTTTCTCCCATGAGATTTATCCTTATTGTTTTCCCTGAGAAGCTGCTGCCCAGTCGGCATTTTCTCAGAGTTTACCGTTGAATGGCAGCTTCCCCCCTCTCGTCCCCCTCTCCTCGTCTCCCTGGCACAGGCCCTCTGCTCGCCCTCGACTGGCAGCACGGAAGGAAAAGTTGCTGCGCCTGCCAATTATGTTTATGTGTGTTTGTGTGTTAGGGCGCAGCTAAAGCCACTGTTGCTCATGACTGACCCCAGACCCTTGTAAGTGGAAACGGTAATCCACTCTTACAGTGGTCAGTAGTTTCCATCGTCCCACTTCCTGTCCACCCCTGCCCATTTTCCTGTTTGACATATGATGTCATCAGGAAGAGATTTCTTTTTTGCCCTTTTTTTTTCTTTTCTTGCATCCTTCATTTACCAGGCTGACCTCAGAGTTGATGTAAAAGGGGAATTCACCTCTGGCATCTTTAAGAATAGTAGATTAGCTCGGGTTCACTGACGATGATTGTCAGTTTTAGGGTGAGCTATACTAAGATCACTTCCTTCAGCCAGATTACTCAGCGTTGTTCATTTGGTGATTGCACAAGGGTGGCAGAGGGAGGCGTCGGGTTTCTCATAATGGCATCATGAAGTAATACAACTTCACCGTTTACATTTCTCTCCAGCTCACAGCTCTTATGCAGAAATTCAGAACACGTGGGTGCATGTGCACATTAGCCCTGTTCAGACCTGTTTTATCCAGACTCCAGATCCACCTAAGAGGCACTTTTACACCTACTATTAGATTAATCTGAAATTACATTTGCACAACTAGATTTTTTCCTGTGAAGAAAATCAGAGAAAAAAAACATGTTTGAGCCAAGCCCTCTAGCTAAGAAGAGACACATGGTGGTTATTTGGTAACATGGGAGCTGTTTGGCATATGCAAATCAATTGAGATAGGTTTAACATGGTCTACGCAAATTACAACGATAACTTGCCAGTCCTCCAGTGTTTCTCATTTGCATTAAAACTAAACTACAAAAATGAAACCACTCAAGCAATCGGATCCCATCTTTATTACCCCCTCCAGGTGGAAGCCAGGAGAGAATCATGCAATTGGTTATGAACGTGAGTGTCTGTGTACTATCTATCTGTTCGCATCATGCAAACTACTGGACCGATCAGCCGAATATCATGTCAGCACATTTAGACTTTAAGCTCAAGGATTGTTCATGGTTGAAAATATTTACAATTGTTGAAAACCCTGTTTTATTTGCTGTTTTATGTCGCTCAAGTGTGTGATTTTTAGACAGTATGCCAGCATCGGTGAAGCAAAAGAGGTGAAATGTAATGCACTTGCGTCTGCTTCTGGTGTTGTACATATAACATATGCACTACCAGCACTTTCTAAACAATAACAATGGCCTTTAATATAGCAATAACCATCATTTACCATCTCCGTTATGTGGCGGCTGATCTTGTCCTCTGCTCGGAGGGTAAGGAGCTCCCAGACCTCATTGTTTTTTTGCAGTTTATGTTACAATTGCGCCTACTGTACCTACCTACCTACCTTCCTCTTTGATTTAGCCACTGAATGTTACTAGCTGCTTTTTAAATCTCCTGCGGTGGGTTGCAACCATAACACGTCTTCAAAACGTTACATCCGTCATGCCCATGTTCCCACCCTGCCCGTCTGTCCTTATTATGAAGACACTGTTTTAGCACTGTCACTGCCTCCTGTTGCGGGGAAAAGACCTTGTATATATACTATATATATAAAACACAGCGAGGCATCATAAAACCGCAATTTTCAAAAAATTGCATTTGGTCTCATTTTGAACCAGAGAATATGCAGATTAATTCTATACTCGATATGTTATGATCCGCTGAAGTTAGGCACAGTAAGATGTAAGAACAGCAGTTTTGGTATCTTTACTGCCATCTTGCTTGTGATAGAGCTTGGCGGGACAGTCCATCCAGGCACAACTGCACCGTGTGTGTTGTCTAGTGTCACCACGATCAGTTAAGTAAGGGATCGTGTAGTCATCTTTGTTTTCCACTGATTCTTCATGCCGTCTCTGTAAGCTGTCCTTTTCCTGTGTCCTTACCTCGCTCTCCCTCCATGTGTCCACCAGGTGTTCTACGTGTCAGACCTGTTCAAGCCCCGGGTGAAGCCAGCCACGCCCCCGCCCTCCCCCATCAAGAAGGAGCTGCTCCCGTCGTCCGACATCATCGAGAGGAACAACCACCACAACATGGTGTGAGAGAGGCCACGTCTCCTTCCTGCGAACGAGGAGCCAATCACAGCGCTGCTCACCTCCCATCGGACAGTAGAATGTAGCGACGAGAGACTGTAGCTGCTTCTCAAACGGCACCCTCCTCCCTTTTTCGCAGCGAGGCGCTTCGTGGACTAGGGTGTCAGATTTGAGATTTGCACAGCAGAGTCCACTCTCACTATCCAGACTTTTTTTTTTTAATTTACTATCATGTCAACTACTAATCAACATTTGAGCCCATCATTTTGAGCACAAAAGAATTGGAAGCTAGAAGGCAAAACGAAATAAGAAATTGACTTGACAGGCAGAGCTGAGGGTGCGGAGGTTTGATGGAAGTGTAACCACATGAAGGGAAAACACTTGTGAAGAAAAACCAATGAAGAAAAAAAAAGACAAACCCCCTGCCTAGGGAGAGAGGGGTCTTCAGTGATGCTTCCTCTCTGAACTCTCTGTGGCCTTGAAACGCCGTAGGACAACAACTTCCTTAGCTAATGGGAAGGATATTACTGCAAAAACTAGCAGCATAGAAATATTAACAGTATAGAAAATGTAACTTATAGCACTGTTTTTAAAGTTCATTGTCCATTATCACCACTTGCTGCCTGAGACGTCTGACTTAAAGAAAACTTGATGATGCTGACACCCGTGAGACAGAAATATTGACTCCTGGAAGCTGACCGAGCCTGATGTGGCGGCTTTGAAAGACTCCACGCTCGGGCAGGATAAAGTTAGCTTCAATAGCAATAACTCTGAACCAGTTAGGCCACTGTGAGGATCATAAACTGGTCTTTTTAGGCCTTAATAACTGTTTTTAGAGCACTCTGTAGGCTTTTTTTCTTGACTGATAAGCAACACGTCCCCGTGATTTAAGAAGTGATACCTCTGTCTCCAGATTAGCACGTCAAGCTTTTAGCAGCGGACTCCCAGCGCGGCCCAAACCCGGGATGTTGCATTTCTTGAGGGTTAGATGTAGTAAAGGGGGGGACATTTTCTGTGGAAGGAGGGAGGCAGATCTCCCAGCCTCCCTGCACCTTTATAAGCAGCGTGGCTGTGCCATGCCGCTTCCTGGTGTTTCGGGGGCATCTGTTTGGCTACCTGAACAGGAAGAGGATGGGTGGATGGAGTGAAGGGGTGCGGGCTGTCACCGTGGAAAAAGGGTGATGAATTACAGCTAAGCTGGCACATTATTTTGGGATGATTTGGGCTCTTTCCGCTGGCAGGGAGGGGCTCTCACCCACCCAATCACTCGTAGGCGATGGATGTTTGTCTCTCAGTGTGTGTCGTGTACTTGTATGCTTGTATGTGTACATCTATTGTGTGTGTGTGTGTGTGTGTGTGTGTGTGTGTGTGTGTGTGTGTGAATGTGTACATATGTGTGAGCGCTGTGAAAAGGACCCCCATCACCTCTTGATAAACTACGTGTGTGTCAAATGAAACGCACACACTGTCAGCTGTGCCAAGTGTGTCTGTGTGTGTGTGTGTGTGTGTGTGTGTGTGTGTGTGTGTGTGTGTCAGAGAGCGAGAGAGCGGGTGAGCGTTATAAAAACTGTGGATCTAATATTTTTATTCTCTGCTACGAAGCATCTTTTAACCTCGTATGTTTATAGCCTGTCCCTGTATAATCACTAACAGTTGTACAGTACAAACACAGACGCCCGTTTTATTTTACAGCCGACTCAGATATCCTCCTCCAACAACACACTCCGCCATGTTGCACATCTTTCTCATCGTATAGTCCGTCCTATCATTTCACCAAGCCGTTTTCACTCTCTTTTTATAAATATATAAATAATGTATAGATCACTAAAATTAACTCTGTAAGATATTGTTTCTTAACATGTTTAGATATATCCACTATGATTACAGACCTGTGTTCTTTACAAAATGCTGCTTAAAAAGCATCGATTTGACAGATTTTTGTATCTAGATAACTAAACTATTGTAGATTGTAATAGTTACGTTTGTAATATGCATAAAAAAATACACCCACAATTGTATTAAAATTCAATATTAGTATTTTTGTATTGTCTCGTTTTTTTGTACAAAGACATAGTTGCAATGCTGTTTTTTCTGCTAAATGTACTTAGCTCTAATACATGTGCTTTTAAATAAAAAGCTCATTATGAACACAACTTTTGTTTGTCTTCACTGTTGATCCCGTGCTTTGACTAGAGATTTTTGGAGATGTTAGTATGTTATGGCTTGATGGATTTTTGTTGTAAATGTTTGCACCTGGAAATGATCCCTTTGTTCCTCCATACACAAGGAAATACAAAAAATAAACAAAATACACAACAATCAGCTGTGGAATGCAACTAAATACATGTACCTGCTTAATTTACATACCTGATTACAAATTTCAGGCACTTCAGTATTTCACAAAATAGTTTAATAATGGTAGAATTTAATTATTAATAGCAGTAATCAAAGTTATAAATAATAATTAATAGTAATGTTTCTATGTAAGATAACTTTGTCATTGGGAGGCGAACGGGATGGTGGATGGCGAGAAGTCGACTAAGCTGCAGATAAGTGTTCGAGACCAACAAAACTGGTTGTGAACGTGGCTGTTTTGTGGCTACCTATGTGTTTTTCCGGTGGCTGTTTCAGCCCTAAATGCGGGTGTTTTGTGGGAGATAGTGCCACAACAGCGGTCGATGAGCTATTGCTGTGTTTCCTGCTGGGATAGTGGCACGAAAAGCTGTGGTTTTATATGGACGTGTTGCTGTGTTACATGCAAGGATAGTGGCATAAAGAGCGGCTTCTTTTTACAAAGATATTGATGCATTTCCTTCCAAAAACGTGGCAAGAAAAGCAGCTGTTTTTGACAAAGACAGCCACATTTCCAGCAGGGGTAGTGCCCCCCAAAACCAGGTATTTCAAACCAAAACATGATCTTTTCCTAACCATAACCAGATGTTTTATGTGCCTAAGCATGACCACATTTTAACCACTGAGTTCTCAAAACATAAAGTTTTAGCATATCTGCTACATAATGTACAAATGTAACATATCTGTGGTTGTCAGAAACACACGATGCTATTTTTTTCATTTTTTAAATTGTACTGCAGAGATTTTGAATTGTAACTGATGATTTACAGTATGAGTTGTGATATAGCTACTTCTCTGTACTCTAATCATCTGAGTACTGCATTCTTCCACCATAGCTTAAAATAGTACCAGTTAATACAGAAGCAGCAGAAGTAACACTGTTAGTGTCCTCAACATGCCCTCAGTTTCTTTTCTCAAGAATACCACATGAAATACACACATACAACACACACTTATACAACAGCCCAGAAGTGTGTGTGTGATTTCACACTCTGGCAGACAGCAGACTAGAGGAGCTGGAGTCATCGCGTGTGTTTAAGTGTGAGTGCGTGCCATCATGGCTCGCGATTCTGATCGAAACAAGAAGTGTCATATTCTCCACCGCAGCATGTTTCAACGGAGGAGAGAAAAGCCTGAATGACGCTTCTCAAGTGTGTGTCATCTTGCTGACAAAGACACATTTAATTCAAAAACCTACAATGTATTCATGCACAGCAGCACGACACTTGAATGCATGTCCATGAAAACAATATTCATTATTTAATATATTCAACCTTCAACAGCTGGTGCAACACCAGATTTCTTGTGCAGAGTTCAGATGCCTTTCTCAAGTATTTAAATTTTTGAAAATTTGTTTGATTTATTTCGAAAACACAGGAAAAAAAACATACTGAGCAACTTGGCAATAAATGCTCTGGAAATTGCAAAAAATGAATAAATAAAAGGTGACAAAAAATCACCTGAAAAATTGCTGTGGGGGATTATTATATATTATCACAAAAAACTATGGGAAAATGTCCAGAAAACTTAATTTATAATGATTCTAATTATAAAATTAAAAGATATAAGAGAGAAAAAATTATCTAATTTTTAAGCAGTTTCTATTGTTTTTTTCTTGTTTCTTTTTCTGTGTTTTACTTTTCTTTTTTTCTTATTTTTTGGCAAATTGTTTTGTAACTTTTAACTAATTTCATGTAATTGTGTAGCCCTTTTCTTGTTAAGTGGCTGGTTGTCTTCTTACCTTGTTTTTGAAAGAAATCAAGCCAATTTGCTCACATTTCGAAGTGTTAAAAACCTGCAATTCTAAGCAGATCTGTAACTAGAAAGGAGCTGATGTGTTTTTTGAGTCATTTTCATGCAATCAAGAAAAAAATAAAGGAAGAATTAAAGAGAAAAAGAGAGAAAAACACACAGCCGTGAAACAGTGAATGACTACTGAGCTCAGTGAGTTAAAAGGCAATCATTTGTGCAATCATTTGACTGATGTTATCATTATAGTGGCATGTGTGTTTCCCCTCAGTGTCCTGTAAAGTGCTGGCTTTTATTGACAGTGACAGTACAGCTGGTCTGAGGTCAGTTGTAAAAAAAAAGAGACAGCACTGAACTGAGATTTACGGTGCCTGTGAACAGCTGGTAGGCCTGGGGTCAGCCATGCATGGCTGTAATAGTAGAGGGCCCGCTGCTGAAGCAGAGAAAGGCCCATGTTGTGGTCTTGTTTGGCAGCAGCGGAGCAGAGCAGGGCTGGCACGGGGCCGTTACAGGGAGGCCAAGGCATTACATAGTGCCGTACCTCTCTCAGAGCACCGGGTGTGTGTGTCCTTCATCATCACATACTGCACAGAATATCCACTCAGCCTGTTTACTCTCATTTACATGATGCTGATGTTTCCTTCATCTCAGTGTCCAAACTAGTTCCTGTTGGCATGTGAAAACCTTGTAGCTCCTATGTTGGTGATGTTGACATTTTAACACGAGCTGGATGGATTACGTCCTCTGTGGGTTGAGAAATTCTTCCATCCTCGGTCTTGTAAAAGCTCTTCAAAACCCCTTTGGATAAACTAAAAAATGCACGGTGGTCACGTTAAAAACAAGGCCTTTTTTCCTGAGTTTACATGTTGGAGACACACAGTTTAAATCGCTCACTAATGCTTCTGCAAATAAAAAAACTTTAATGCATAGTGGGCACTACAGTGCAGCTGTTCACAAGCTGTTTCCCTGCACATGCAGAGGTTTTAATGGGATAGTTGCACATCAGCCAGTACAGTGAGCACCAGTGTGTCATCCTATAAAGAGCCACCCATTGACCAGTTAATGTAAGTGCAACACAAATCCCTCAAAACCAAGATGGCTGACGGAAGGCCAAAAACACCAAGCAGCTCATGGAGTATTTTCTCAATCCTTCCACAAAAGCAGACAAAACCTTGCAGGTAAGTTGAATTTGGTACTATAAAGTAACATCCAATGCCTAGCATACACTTGAAGACTTTTTAAAAGACTTTTAAAAGACTCAAGTCTGACACACACTTAACATCTAAAGACAATGTGAGTTTTTAGTCACACACCATAACATTTTGCAAAGACTATCTTTTAGAGTAACTATTTCACTGTTTGACTACAACTACATTCATTTTGGGATCATTTCTGATCCTGCTCCAGGTTGAAAATGTTGTGCCAAACTCCCTTTAAAAATCGGACAGATTAACAATACCTTATGTTTCTGCAAAAACACATTACTCTGGAAACACAAGATAAAAAGTGTCATGTGTTGACAGTATTTTGGTCAATTCGGCATCAGTATAAGAGTATAATTCCTAAAGATTGACTACATTTGTGCACAGACTTGGATTTTGTTTCTCTGTTGGTTAGCTGCTCTATTTGAGGAGACAGGAGACACCAGTTTCTCCTTCTTTACCACATTACAAAAGAACACAGAGACTTCTTCACCTTCTCTCCAAAGTCTCTCTATTTTTACTTTCTACCTGGTTTCCTGCTTCGGAGAGTGAAGCTATTGGTTGTTCACAAAGTTCACATCATTGAACTTCACCATTTGCATGTGCCGAGACTGAAAACTTATGATAGTATTAAGCATGTTTGATTTAATGTGAATGTTAAAACCAGAAAAGATTGACTTAAAAGTGCTTGGATTGAGCTGAAGACCACATTACATCAAATGTCATGGGAGTGTGCAAAACTCTCATGATATTATTACAACATTAGAAATTTGTATGCAACAGTGGAATCGCTTGAGAAGTCATCTGGTGTATGGCTGGCATGTGGAGGAATACAATCGATATAATTTCTGATTTTATGTTGGTAAATAAACTGCGATGATAAATTTGTCCCTATAAACTGGACATCATGGCTATTTACAGATCATACCATTTGTTGTTGAAAATACTTCATCAGGAGTCACTTTTTTAACTGTATTATTTTTATTTTTAATAAAATGTAACTTGTAGCTTTTGTAATAAAAGAGTTTTTGTGCAGATTAGTTCCATTATGTGAGTAACACTTAGCTTCTTTATATTTTGTTCAATGTGTGATTGAAAGCAGCGATATTAAACCTATGCTCTGCACATCAAATCTGACCTGTAACAGGGGGCCTGGTGGCCTGCTGACTATTATCACAGTGAAAATAAATTAATTCACAGTTTTTGTTTTTTCTTTGAATTTAAATAAGGAGCCAGAGTGGAGAAGAAAAGTGTCAGAATAGACCCTGAGGAGGATTTTCTTGAACAGAGGTCCAGGATAAACCCTGAATGTCTTCAAATCCTTGAGATGCTCCTGTGTACTTCGGACTTGCGAGGGGCTGCTGCGACTGGATTCACCTCTTGGCCAAGATGAGCGAGGACAACAAACACTGAAAAGTTGAACACAGGTAATTAATTTATTATATATCCTGATAAATATTATTGTTTGTTTATAAACTGGCCCCTGGCCTCCAGTCATTTGGCATAAATTGCCCCTCGGCAAAGCAAGTTAGGTATAGCTGCCTATTGTGGAGCACATGCTGTGTGGGTCAAGTGAGGATGATACTAGTGGAAGTGATCATAAAGAGGAAAGATTAAATGCTAGCGTTAGTGACAGTGGAGCTAAAGATATTGATGCTTGAACAGGGTGTTAATATAAGGTCAAATTTAAGTGTGTTATTGGTTAAATAGCATTCAAGATATACATTATTTTAGAGTTATTAAACAATATTTCATTCACTGGTTTGTTAGATGCACATTTTTTCAGTTTAAACTCAAACAAATAATGTCCACCTAATTTGGCATGTGAAAAGCATCTTGAAAAATGCATGTCAAAAAAAAAAAAATCCAATTTTTTTTTTATGCATAAAGAGGAATCAAAACATGTTGGAAAAGAAAAGAAATCCTGACTGAGTTTGTCATAATTCACACCTGAAAGCATTTTAATCAATTGAATATGCAACATATTTGAATAATACAGCTGATTAGACTCCGTTTTTGATTCACTTGAGTGTAAATAAAGTGTCATGTGACAGCTGGTAAGTGTCAGCGGCAAGTTAACCCCGTTCTGCTCAACTGGACTTTGTTAGAGATTCCAGCATAATTGCTGTGGAAAACCTTTCCTTTCTGAGAAGAAGCCTGACAGATTGATAACATATGTGTCCACATGCCATGCACTGAATGACTGAACAAGGACACGGGTGAATTTCATACTCGGAAAGCAAGATAGGTCTGCAAAAGGTAGGTCACAAGCAGGAATGTAGAACTGGCAAGTTAAAAAAAAAAGTCATTTTACTTTATATTTAACTCTTGTCAGTGGCTCAGAATCAGCATGTGTAAAAGTGGTTAGAGTGGCTCTCAGCTGGCGAATCCAAAACAAGGCTGACTAACACACTTCTCTTCTCGCCATGTAGTGGTTGTAGTCTAAAATCCCAGAGTGAAATGGTCCACTGGCACACATGATATAAAAAGCATCACAGCTTAACAAGAGTGCTTCTGTAGGCAGCGCTGGCTTGGTTTGGAGGTTGGGAGTGAGCGTGTGTTAGAGACAGATGGAGCTGAGCTGTGGTGAGGGTGGCACCTCTAGGAGAGCCGTCTGGAGGCCTGGAGCTCAGGGGGCCTTTTCTCAGCAGAGCAGTCCAGGGAGCAGAGAGGCAGCCAGGCCAGGGGAGGCATGCAGGCTGGCCAGAGGAGAGCCAGAGGAGAGCAGTATGGGCAGGGCTCTGCACTTCCTTAAGGGAAATGGGAGCAGAGACTCTCAGCAGTCAACTGTTTACAATATGTCAGTGTCTGTTTTACACATGAGGCATGTAGACATAATATGACCCGCCCGCAGGACACACAGAGGACAAAAAAATGAAACTAGTGTGCAAGAAAGAAAGAAAAAGAGAAATATTTCATGCGTCACATTCCAAATGCTGATTGAAATGTTTTCCATCCTGACAAAAATGACTAAAACGGAGCGATAAAATACAGCAACAGCTTCCTTCCACCTGCACATGCCACACTGCTCTGTCAGCAGTGGTGGAGGAAGTATGCTGTTCATTTCAAGTGCTAATACCATACTGTGAAAATACTCTGTTACCAGTTAAAGTCCTGCACTGAAAATGTTACTGAAGTAACAGTAGGCAAGTATTATGAGAAACAATGTAGAAATCTAGAAAAATGTAAATGTAATCTTAAGTATTAACAGCAAAAGTACCCAATGCAGAAAAATTGAAAATAACAATAATAATAAAAAAAAAACAAAAAGTATGGAAAATAAACAACTAAATACATTTTTAAAGAAAAGAAAAGAAAAAAATACTTAAATGTTTATCAAAATGTTTGTAAATGTTTTTTTTTATCAGTTGACTAATTGATTAATCAACTAATCAGTTCAGCTGTACCTGTATAAACTGTTTGATAATTTAAAAATTAAACATCATATTTGATAAATTCTTTTTTTTCTGCAAATATCTAAAATTGTAAAGTAATTAGTAACTGAAGATGTTAAATTAATGTATTGAAGTAAAAAGTGCAGTATTTTCCCTTTTTTTTTGTGAAGTGAAAGTATATAAAATGGCTTGAAAAGAAAATACTCAAGTAAAGTACAAGTACCTCAAATTTATACTTAAGTACAGTACTTGGGTTAGTTACAGTACTTACTTACATTCCACCACTGTCTGTCAGATAGATATTCACAGGAAGAATAACCCTTTAACTCAACAAAAACTGACACACTGGGAGCAACTTTTTAAATAATAATAATAATAACAATAATAATAATATAAAGAAGGATTTTGTTAAGTATTAACCCAGTTTTCGGTCAATTTACTGAATTATATGAGTATCAGTGAATAGAATAAGGACACGGTGGGATGTCAGTCAGCAGGAACATGTGTAGGCAGCAGGAGGATTAATACTTATAGGATTAATGTCGTTTTTTTTATGATGATCCTGCATGAGAACACTACGTCTTTGTTCCAGCTCGAGAGATATTTTAGGGCTATTTGATATGATTGAAAATCCAGACATCAATCTCAAGTTAAATGTGACAGACAGGAGGACTGGATTAACCTATTTCTTGTGTTCTGATTTGAAGGGTTCATATTTCAGTATGGAACAAACACTAGGTCTAATAATAGTAAGTGCAACAAGAAATATTCAGTTTGAAGTGTTTGGGAGAGGCAGCTGCAGCTCGGGAGGTAGAGCAGGTCGTCCTCTAATCAGAGAGTTGGCAGTTTGATCCCTGGCTCCTTCAGTTTGCATATCAAAGAATCCTTAGGGAATTTCTCTCGGTGTGTGTTTATATATGCATATACAAAAACTGTAGCAGGTGGCATCTTGCACTGTAGCCTCAGCGACTAGTGTGTGTGAATGGGTGAATGTGACAAATAGTGTCATGTGACAAGTGGCTCAGATGTCTATTGGTTGTGGCACCACTTTGGTACAGACTGAAATATCTATTGCTAACTATTGCAAAGACATAGCTATGGAGTCAACTTTGAGGAGAACCAAAATGTTATAGGTTCTGTTGTTGATGGTCGCAGACTGAATTTGTAGATCATAAACTGCAAGTAACTTAGCTATGATAGCTAATATTAGTGAGGTTTTATTGATTAGCATTTGCAAATCATCCCATTTACACCAAAAATATTTATTTCCACAATTACAGTTCCAGCACAAATTGACATACAGTATATATGTTAATGTTATCTTGCATTAGTTCTGACCCAAATGTGTCAGAGCTTTAGAGCTTCAATCTTTGCCATCATAACTGACATCCAAATCAGTATTCAAATGCTTTGTTTTTTGTTTTGCTTTGGAAATTGAGAGGAGGTGGCAAGTGTCAGACATGAGTGAGGCTAGTGTCTTGGGATGTCCCGATCAAGTTTTTTTCCCTTGATAATATTGTATCCTGATCCGATACTTCTATTTTTCTAGATAATACAGCTGCACAGTGCACGCTTCAAGAAGACTTCGTTAATATTATTAAAATTGATCGATGTGTAGTCTATGCTTGGCGATATGAATAAAAGACACTTCGTGTTGCTGTACATGAAAAAAAAAATGCCTGTGTGATGCCTGACAAAAACAAAGAATTGGAGTATCAATATAGTATATCAATATAATCCTGGTCAGTAAAAAATTGTCTTGATGGATGTTGATTTTTGAGATCAGATTGAGACATCCCTACCAGTGTCCTCAACACAAACACTGACCCTCGCTTAAAGCTATGGGACAGGTGACACAAAATGCGGACCATTATCCGTACCTGGTGGCTGTAGTGAAGTGCTTGCTTTGAATTTAGTGATGCGGCCTAACCTAAATTTAGTTACAGAAACATTGCATGCAATAGTCCAGCTTCCACCTTCTTTCCTCTCTCTATCACTGTCTTTCATACATACATACATGCAGAATCACTAAAGTGGGGTTGGGTACCTTCAAAGTTTCAAACATTTACAGGTCACTGAGGCTTTGAAGCCCCAAAAATGGTATTCAGGGCCGCCCTATTTTTTATGCATGTCCTGAAGTGAAGCTTTGTTGTGCAGTGTTACAATAAGCTACCATCGACAACTGATGGGAACACTGGCGGATCCAAACCTTTATGCAAAGTCAGAGGTGGAATATGCTCAGAATGTATTGGCTGTTCACTTGCTAATGTGCTACAAAATATATATTATCATTTCTGCCTTGAACTCTTGGATAGATTATCATGAAATTTTGTTTGGGGCAGTCATGGCCCACATAGGATGAATCCTACTGACTTTAATGATCCCCCTCTTTTTTTGACTAGTGCCTCCAGCAGGCGAAGTTTTCACTTATCCGATAAAATGTCAACATCTGCTGAATTGGCACAAATTTTTAGTACAGCTATTCATGGTTCCCAGTTGATGTATCCTAATTATTTTACTGATCCCTTGCCTTTCCCCTCATGCCACCATGAGGTTCATATTTGTGGTTTTCACTATTGGATTGACTTGGTACACACACATTCAGACCTTCACAATTTGCAGTTTGAGAGCCTCGTTTCTAAAATGTAACTACTGCATGAATATAAAAACTAATTGCCCACCTCACACATAACGACATAACCCTGTGTGACATAGTGTCTGTGCACGGATGGTGAGCTGGATGGAAAAAGAGGGAGAGGAGAGCGAAGGATAGAAAGTTAATAAATTTCACAGATGTTGGCTGCACGCAGGGGTTAACAGGTGATTATGTCATCTTCATATAAATGGCCTCTGTGTCCACCTACTCTTTTGCTCTCTGAAATCCACATTTTTCCTTCAACATGTCTTGCAAAGCCTCATTTAACTTCTTTACAAACAGCATGTCTTGGTTGGTTCTGAAGGATTTGGTTTTATTCTT